>NC_091299.1:57806003-57826003 GCF_038502225.1 Cherax quadricarinatus
CCTACACCACAGCCCCATATAGGCCCCCACCAAGGCTCTCGCTCCCCCAACCCCAATATACTTGCATGACCACAATGATAGAAAAGAAACTAAAGGTTTGGTACACAAACGCGGATGGAATAACGAATAAACATGAGGAGTGGAATGAAAGAATCAGTGAAAAATCCCCAGACATCATAGCAGTCACAGAAACAAAACTCACTGAGACAATAACAGACACAATCTTCCCAACAGGATATCAGATCCTGAGGAAAGATAGAAGGAGTAGAGGGGGAGGAGGGGTTGCACTGCTCATAAAACACCAATGGGGATTTGAGGAAATGGAAGGCATGGACATGATTGGAGAAAGAGACTACATTGTAGGTACAATTCAGTCCGGAGAACATAAACTAGTCATTGGAATGATGTATAACCCACCACAGAACTGCAGGAGGCCAAGAGAGGAGTACGAAGAAAACAACAGGGTGATGGTGGACACACTGGCTGAGGTGGCAAGAAGAGCTCACTCGAGCAGAGCAAAGTTACTGGTAATGGGCGATTTCAACCACAGGGAGATCGACTGGGAAAACCTGGAGCCACATGGGGGTCCCGAAACATGGAGAGCCAAGATGATGGATGTGGTACTTGAAAACCTCATGCATCAACATGTCAGGGACACAACCAGAGAGAGAGGGGAGGATGAGCCAGCAAGACTGGATCTTGTGTTCACCCTGAGCAGTTCAGACATTGAGGACATCACTTATGAGAGGCCCCTTGGAGCTAGCGATCATGTGGTTCTGAGTTTTGACTATATAGTAGAGTTACAAGTGGAGAAGGTAACAGGAACTGAAGGGGACAGGCCAAACTATAAAAGGGGGGACTACACAGGTATGAGAAACTTCCTGCAGGAGGTTCAGTGGGACAGAGAAATGGTAGGAAAATCAGTAAACGAGATGATGGAATATGTGGCAACAAAGTGCAAGGAGGCAGAGGAAAGTTTTGTTCCCAAGGGAAACAGAAATAATAGGAAGACCAAAACGAGTCCTTGGTTTACCCGAAGGTGTAGGGAGGCAAAAACTAAGTGCAACAGAGAATGGAAAAGGTACAGGAGGCATAGGACCCAGGAAAACAAGGAGATTAGTAGAAGAGCCAGAAACGAGTATGCGCAGATAAGGAGGGAGGCCCAGCGACAGAATGAAAACGACATAGCATCGAAAGTCAAATCTGACCCGAAACTGCTGTATAGCCACATTAGGAGGAAGACAACAGTCAAGGACCAGGTGATAAGGCTGAGGAAAGAAGGTGGAGAACTCACAAGAAACGATCAAGAGGTATGTGAGGAGCTCAACACGAGATTTAAGGAAGTATTTACAGTAGAGACAGGAAGGACTCTGGGGGGACAGACCAGATGGGGACACCAACAAGGAATACACCAACAAGTGTTGGACGACATACATACAGATGAGGAGGAGGTGAAGAAACTGCTAAGGGACATCGATACCTCAAAGGCAATGGGACCGGACAACATCTCTCCGTGGGTCCTTAGAGAGGGAGCAGATATGTTGTGCGTACCACTTACCACAATCTTCAACACATCCCTGGAAACTGGGCAACTACCTGAGGTATGGAAGACGGCAAATGTAGTTCCCATTTTCAAAAAAGGAGACAGAAAAGAGGCACTAAACTATAGACCTGTGTCATTGACGTGTATAGTATGCAAAATTATGGAGAAGATTATCAGGAGGAGAGTGGTGGAGCACCTGGAACGGAACAGGAGTATAAATGCCAACCAGCACGGATTCACGGAAGGCAAATCCTGTGTCACAAACCTTCTGGAGTTTTATGATAAAATAACAGAAGTAAGACAAGAGAGAGAGGGGTGGGTTGATTGCATCTTCTTGGACTGCAAGAAGGCCTACCACACAGTTCCTCACAAGAGATTAGTGCAGAAGCTAGAGCATCAGGCGCATATAACAGGAAGGGCACTGCAATGGATCAGAGAATACCTGACAGGGAGGCAACAACGAGTCATGGTACGTAATGATGTATCACAGTGGGCACCTGTGACGAGCGGGGTCCCACAGGGGTCGGTCCTAGGACCAGTGCTATTTTTGGTATATGTGAACGACATGACGGAAGGGTTAGACTCAGAAGTGTCCCTGTTTGCAGATTATGTGAAGTTAATGAGGAGAATTAAATCTGATGAGGACCAGGCAGGACTTCAAAGAGACCTGGACAGACTGGACACCTGGTCCAGCAAATGGCTTCTCGAATTTAATCCTGCCAAATGCAAAGTCATGAAGATAGGGGAAGGGCACAGAAGACCACAGACAGAGTATAGGCTAGGTGGCCAAAGACTGCAAACCTCACTCAAGGAGAAAGATCTTGGGGTGAGTATAACACCGAGCATGTCTCCGGAAGCACACATCAATCAGATAACTGCTGCAGCATATGGGCGCCTGGCAAACCTGAGAACAGCATTCCGATACCTTAGTAAGGAATCATTCAAGACACTGTACACCGTGTATGTCAGGCCCATACTGGAGTATGCAGCACCTGTTTGGAACCCGCACTTGATAAAGCACGTCAAGAAACTAGAGAAAGTACAAAGGTTTGCAACACGGTTAGTTCCAGAGCTAAGGGGAATGTCCTATGAAGAAAGATTAAGGGAAATCGGCCTGACGACACTGGAGGACAGGAGGGTCAGGGGAGACATGATAACGACATATAAAATACTGCGTGGAATAGACAAGGTGGACAAGGACAGGATGTTCCAGGGAGGGGACACAGAAACAAGAGGCCACAATTGGAAGTTGAAGACACAAATGAGTCAGAGAGATAGTAGGAAGTATTTCTTCAGTCATAGAGTTGTAAGGCAGTGGAATAGCCTAGAAAATGACGTAGTGGAGGCAGGAACCATACACAGTTTTAAGACGAGGTTTGATAAAGCTCATGGAGCGGGGAGAGAGAGGGCCTAGTAGCAACCGGAGAAGAGGCGGGGCCAGGAGCTAGGACTCGACCCCTGCAACCACAAATAGGTGAGTACAAATAGGTGAGTACACACACACACACACACACACACACACATATATATAGATATATATATATATATATATATATATATATATATATATATATATATACATATATATATATACATATATATATATATATATATATATATATATATATATATATATATATATATATATATATATATATATATATATATATATTTATATATATATAAAGAAAATGTTTGGGAGTGAGATTAATGAGTTGAGTAAGCCTAGGGAAGGAATGGATTTGTTAGTTAAAAATAGGAGAGAAGAATTATTAAATGGAGAGTCAGAGGATGGAATTTTATGAGGAATTGTTAAATGTTGATGAACATAAGGAAGCTGTGATTTCGTGTATATGGCAAGGAAGAATAAAATCTTATAAGAGTGAGGAAGAGCCAGTTGTGAGTGTGGGGGAAGTGCGTGGGGCAGTGGGAAGAATGAGAGGGGGTAAGGCAGTGGGGATTGATGGGATAAAGATAAAAATGTTAAAAGCAGGTGGGAAAATAGTTTTGGGGTAGTTAGTGTTTTTATTTAATAAATGTATGGAAGAGGGTAAGGTACCTAGGGACTGGTAGAGAGCATGCATAGTTCCTTTGTATAAAGGCAAAAGGGACAAAAGAGTGTAAAAATTATAGGGGAATAAGTCTGTTGAGTATACCTGGTAGTGTATGGTAGCTATTATTGAAAGATTTAAGAGCAAGACGTCGAGCACGATAACAGATGAACAAGGACGTTTAAGGAAGGATAGGGGGGGGGTGTAGACCAAATGTTTGCAGTGAAACATATAGGTAAACAGTATTGAGACAAAGGTAAAGAGGTTTTTGTGGTATTTATAGTTTTGGAAAAGGCGTATGACAGGGTGGATAAGGAGGCAGTGTGGCAGAAGTTATTGAAAGTTGTCTTTACGAGGAAAGTGAGGCTTAGGTTAGAGCATGTAGGCGAGTGGGAGATTATTTCCCAGTAAAAGTAGGCCTGAGACAAGGATGTGTGATGTCACCATGGTTGTTCAATACATTTATAGATGCAGTTGCAAGACAAGTAAATGCTCGGGTGTTGGCAAGAGGTGTGGATTTAAAAGATGTGGAATCTAACACAAAGTGGGAGTTGTCACAGTTGCTCTTTACTGATGACACTGTGCAGAGGTTGGTTGATGAGTTTGGTAGGGTATGTAAAAGAAGGAAATTAAAAGTGAATCTAGGAGAGAGTAAGGTGATGAGGATAATAAAAAAAAAATTAGGTAACGGAAGACTGGATATCAGATTGGAGGAAGAGAGTATGGATGAGGCGAATGTATTCAGATATTTGGGGGTGGACGTGTCAGCAGATGGGTCTATGAAAGATAAGGTAAATATAAAATTGACGAGAGGAAAAAGGTGAGTGGTACACTGCTGAGTCGGTCTGGAGTTTTGAGACTCTCTGATTGCGGGTTCTATCCCCACCCATGGTATGGTTTGGTTAACTTTATCCATGAAAGCAAAGAGGGGAATGTATGAGAGCATAGTTATACCAACGCTCTGGTATGGGTGTGAGACATGGATGGTGAATATTGCAACAAGGAGAAGGCTGGGGGCAGTGGAGATGTCGTGTCTGAGGCAATGTGTGGTGTGAATATGATGCAGAGAATTCGTAGTTTGGAAATTAGGAGGAGGAAATTATCCAGTAGGCTGAAGAGGGGTCATTGAGACGGTTTGGACATGTCGAGAAGATGGAACAAACTAAAATGACCTCGAGAGCGTATAAATCTGTAGTGGAGGGAAGGCGGGGTAGGGGTCGGCCTTGGAAAGGATGGAGGGGGAAAACGAGGCTTTGTGTGTGAGGGGCTTTGACTTCCAGCAAGCGTCCGTGAGGGTGTTAAGAGGAAATGGAGACAAATGGATTTTAGGACATGACGTGCTATTGGAGTAAAGGCAAGGTAACGTTTATGAAGGGATTCAGGGAAACCTGCAGGCCGGACTTGATTCCTGGAGATACGAAGTACAGTGCTGGCACTCTGAAGGAGGGGTGTTAATGTTGCAGCTTGATAACTGTAGTGTAAGCATGCCTCTGGCGGGACGGCGATGGGGTGAGTGGTGTTGTGATGAAAGTTTACTATTTCGGGCCACCCTGCCTTGCTGGGAGACGGCCGATGTGTTAATAATAATAATAATAATAATAATAATAATATTAATATATATATATATATATATATATATATATATAAATATATATATATATATATATATATATATATATATATATATATATATATATATATATATATATATATATATATATATATATATATATATATATATATATATATATATATATATAAATAAGGAATTCGCAAGAACAGGTGAAATATACACAAACACTGATCTCTGGCTGAAGGAGACTCGAACCTAAGAACCTTGGAACAAGGTACGCAGTGCTTTACCAATCTACCCACACTGGACCAATACCTTGGAGTCCAGCTTGCGCTAGACTTTGATCCAAGGCAGCCAGCTTTCAGGGAGAAGGCTTACAGCTTTTCAACTCATCCCCTGCATGCATCAGCCTTACTAGAGACATTAACAATGCAAGGAATTCGCAAGAGCAGGCGAAATATACACAAACACTGATCTATGGCTGAAGGAGACTCGAACCTACGAACCTTGGAACAAGGTACGCAGTGCTTTACCACTCTACCCACACTGGACCAATACCTTGGAGTCCACCTTGCGCTAGACTTTGATCCAAGGTATCCAGCTTTCAGGGAGAAGGCTTACAGCTTTTCATCTCATTCCCTGCTCTCTTACTGCCAAGAAGTGAAGCGAGTAGGTCACCCTGCTGAACACCCTCTGATGAGAGAATTTCATGTTCTCCAAACAAAAGAAATTAGGGCTTGCTGTAGCCTGCTGAAACAAGCGGGTATATACAGAGAAAGAACGCAGTCAGCAGAACTCGATACTATGCTAGTGAGGTCAGAACATATAGGAGGAGATTGAAATAGCTTGAATCCATGCTTGATGCTCACTGACGTGCCCGGGCTGGGAAAGAAACATAGCTTGTGAACCAGGCTGTGTAGCTTATCAGGCATTTGTGTGGCCGAGTGAATAAAAAGTATTTCTAGCTATTTTAAAGGATTGATCAATTATGTTTCTTGGGTATTTTAGATCATTAGCAATTTCATAAATTTTGGAGATTTTTTCATCTATGAACTCTGGACTACAAATACGTAAAGATCTCAAAAACAGTGATGAGAATACCGACAGTTTACCTCTATTTGTTATTTGTTGGTTTTCTGTAAATTTTAAATTTAAAATCGTGGTTACCCTTAATAATTAAAACATCTACTAAAGGCACTGAGTTATTTTCCTCGAGCTCCACAGTAAAATTTATAGAATGGTTTATATCTACATTCTTAAGCATAAGACACGAAATATCATCAACATATCTATACCACTTAGCACTATTAGGTAAAATTGTGTTAAGCGGTCTTGTTTCAAAAAAATTCTGCATAAATTACTAAGAACAGGTGAAAGAGGATTTCCCATTGCCATACCAAACTTCTGAATGTAAAAGTCGTCATTGTAAATACAAATTCGGCATCAACAACGCAAAGTTTAACAAACTTAATTATAGTAAGAAATGGCATTGCTAAATGGAAAATAACAAGTTGTTCAGATGAGAAACTTAATAAATCATCAACTAGAACTTTTGTACACAATGAAGTAACATCAAAACTAATCATGTTGAAATCATTTACGTCAGTCAAGGTTTACCTGGAGTTTACCTGGAGAGGGTATCGGGGATCAACGCCCCCGCAGCCCTGTCTGAGACCAGGCCTCATGGTGGATCAGGGTTTAATCAACCAGGCTGTTACTGCTGTCAGCACCCAAGATGACGTACGATCCACAGCCCGGTTGGTCAGGTACTGACTTTAGGTGCCTGTCCAGTGCCTTCTTAAAGACAGCCAGGGGTCTATTGGTGCTTGATTTATCCACTAAATCTATGTTATAATTTATTTCCAACAATTGGGCTCAATATATCAAGAAGCCAATTAGATAATTTATAGGAAACTGAACCTATAGATCTAATAATTGGTCTAACTGGATTACCTGGTTTGTGTGTTTTTATTAATCCATACATATAGGGTACATATGAATTAGTGGACGTAAAGTTTGTTAATTAATTCATCTTTGCCTTTCAGTAGACATTTTATTGTTTTATTGAAATTACTATTAACAGTTTCTCAGGGATTATTTCTAAGTTCAGAATAAGTTTCAGTATCATCTACGAGATTATTCATATTATCTTGATATCAGTTTCTTTCAAAATTACTATTGCATTTATTTTATCTGCTTTAGTAAGATACATTTTCTTCTTATTAATAAGTATATAATAAGGCTTAAAGAATATCTGAGGGCAATTGGGAATATTTTGTTATAACATAGACCTATATACCATCCCTTTAACTAATAATAATTTTATTAGTGGTAAATCAGAGGATTTTTCTAAGTTACATAATGGACAAGATTCCAAACCAATACTTTCCTATGTCCTTTCTAAATCTAAACTTATCTAATTTAAATCCATTACTGCGGGTTCTCTCTTGGAGAGATATCCTCAAGACCTTGTTAATATCCCCTTTATTAATACCTATCTTCCACTTATACACTTCGATCAGGTCTCCCCTCATTCTTCGTCTAACAAGTGAATGTAACTTAAGAGTCTTCAATCATTCTTCATAAGGAAGATTTCTAATGCTATGTATTAATTTAGTCATCCTACGCTGAATGTTTTCTAACGAATTTATGTCCATTCTGTAATATGGAGACCAGAATTGAGCTGCATAATCTAGGTGAGGCCTTACTAATGATGTATAAAGCTGCAGTATGACCTCTGGACTTCTGTTGCTTACACTTCTTGATATAAATCCCAGTAATCTATTTGCCTTATTACGTACGCTTAGGCATTGCTGTCTTGGTTTAAGGTTGCTGCTTACCATAACCCCCAAGTCCTTTTTGCAATCTGTATGGCTAAGTTCTACATTATTTAACTTATAAGTGCTAGGGTTATGGACACTCCCGAGCTTCAAAACCTTGCATTTATCTACATTGAACTGCATCTGCCTCTTTTCTGACCAAGAGTAGAGTTTCTCTAAATCCTCCTGAAGTTCCCTAACATCTACGTTTGAATCAATTATCCTACCTATCTTCGTGTCATCAGCGAATTTGCTCATATCACTAGTAATTCCTTCATCAAGATCATTGATGTATATTATAAACAACAACGGGCCCAAGACTGATCCCTGTGGAACGCCACTCGTTACTGATCCCCACTCGGATTTAACCCCATTTATGGACACTCTCTGCTTCCTGTCTGTGAGCCATGATTCAATCCACGAGAGCACCTTTCCCTCAATGCCATGAGCTGCTACTTTCTTCAACAGTCTTTGGTGTGGAACTCTATCAAATGCCTTACTAAAATCTAAGTAAATAACATCAAACTCTTTATCGTGGTCAACAGCCTCAAAAGCTTTACTGAAGAAAGTTAATAAATTAGTTAGACAAGACCGGCCTCTTGTGAATCCATGCTGAGTATCATTAATCAAGCTATGCTTATCGAGATGGCTTCTTATAATCTCAGCTATAATTGACTCTAGTAATTTGCCTACAATTGAGGTCAGGTTTATTGGGAGGTAATTTGACGGTAACGACTTGTCCCCTGTTTTAAAAATAGGAATTACATTAGCCATCTTCCACATATCAGACACTACATCTGTTTGAAGAGATAAATTAAAAATATTAGTTAATGGTTCACAGAGTTCCATTTTGCATTCCTTAAGAACCCTTGAAAAAACCTCATCAGGACCCGGTGACTTATTTTGCTTCAGTCGGTCTATCTGCTTCACAACCATTTCACTAGTGACTGTGATGTTACGTAATTTATCTTCTTCTGGCCCACTATAAAAATTAATTACCGGAATATTACTAGTGTCTTCCTGTGTAAAAACCAAGAGAAAATAATTATTTAAAATCGAACACATTTCATTCTCTTTGTCAGTAAGATGCCCATAGTTATTTTTAAGGGGACCTATCTTATCTCTGACTTTTGTTCTATATACCTGGAAAAACTTTTTGGGTTAGTTTTAGAATCCCTAACAACTTTAAAATTTCATAGTACCTTTTAGCTTTTCTTATCCACTTTTTAATGTCCCTCTTAATATCAATATACTGATTCATAAGATGACCCTCGCCTCTTTTGATACGCCTATAAATTCCTTTCTTATGCCCCAGTAGATATTTCAGCCTATTATTCATCCATTTTGGGTCATTTCTATTTGATCTAATTTCTTTATATGGGATAAACGTTCTTTGAGCAGCATGTATAGTGTTCAGAAAACTGTCATATTGATAGCTCTCTTCGTTATCCCAGTCAACAGATGATAAGTGTTCTCTAAGCCCATCGTAATCTGCTAAGCGAAAATCTGGGACTGTTACTAGTTATCCCTACTATCGTACTTCCATTCAATGCTAAATGTAATTGATTTGTGGTCGCTAGCACCCAGTTCCTCTGAATCTTCTAAATTATTAAGAAGGGATTCATTGTTTGCCAGAACTAAGTCAAGCAGGTTATTACCCCTTGTAGGTTCTGTCACAAACTGCTTCAAAAAACAATCCTGAACTACTTCTAAGAAGTCGTGTGATTCTAAATTCCCAGTCGAGAAATTCCAATCAATATGACTAAAGTTAAAGTCTCCTAGAATTACTACATTATCGTGCCTTGTGGCCCTAACAATTTCCTCCCATAGTAGTCTCCCTTGGTCCCTATCTAAATTTGGGGGACGGTATATCACACCTAAAATTAATTTTTCATGCCCCTCTGAAAATTCTATCCAAACAGACTCACTATGTGTTTCTTCAGACTTAATACCCGTTTTTATGCAACAGTTTTTTTTTTTTTTTATATTTTATTTAAAACCAACAAATAGACAATAGACAAAAGGAAAAACCCTAAAGATGACAATATATGAACAATAACTGAAAAAACGTTACATTAGATATTGAAACATTAATGAATAACATTACAATATAACAAATATGACCTACATATAAAATCAGATACCGAAGCATAAAATTGTCCTATACTAGCTACATGTGGATAAGTTAACTTTCGCAAAAACATGCAAACCTATATTAACTCTTCCTCAAATTAATCATCCTTGCTCTTAATTTACACTAGAATAATAAAATACAAGTATACTTTCATTATGTCGTTACAGACTAAATTCCTTCTGCTCTGGACACGGAAAGAAATATAGGATAATTAACCAATGATGTCAAGAACACATCCAAGCGAAACCTACACCGACCATACAGGTCCTTGAGAACTGCACTGTCCGCGCAGCTGCTCGCCCAGGTGTGCACATGTACATTACACCTCGTACTTACAATTAGATTCAGCTCAACATTTTTCAATAATGCCATACGTAGAAACATTCTACCCAATTTGTATAATAAAGAGCAGTTTGAATCAGGGAACATTCCACAATTATCATAAATTTACCCTAACCTAAGCCTAGTATTTCATCTGTATTATAAATGTCTAATCAACACGAAAATTTTACCACATACCCCTAACCATATTTGTTGGTGTACATGATACAACCTTGTATTACCATAAAGAAAAAAAAAGAACAATAAAAAAGGAAAACCCACTCTTCACCTTTAAAATCAGACTTCAATTTACCATTCATGTACATACATATAAATAAGTATATAAAGTATGTTGTCTAATTGAACACAATCACTTACAACGTCAGTTATAATATTACGTCAACTCAACCATGAATAACTTCATCCAATTCTTACAACTTCAAGGTTCGTAAAACTCTTAAAGTACATACATAGTATTGCCACCATCTAGACAAATTAAAAAGAAAAACAATACTCAAACATATCTAAACACACTATGCTTCTATTGGCACCAAATCAATTGTGCTTACAAAAATACATTGTAAATTAAACTGAAACATAAAAAACCATTTTGACATTTACACATTGTATCAAAATCATAAATACGCATAGAAAATATGTATTGTATATCATTGAAAATGTTCATGAGAAAAACCATTAAAGGTATATACAAGTAAACATACATACAATACATACATATACATACATATACATATACATATATATATACATATATATATATACATATATATATATATATATATATATATATATATATATATAAATATATATACATACATACATACACATATATATACATACATACATATATACACATATACACACACACATACAACACATGCATATATATATACACATACATAGTTATAAGTCGACAATTCCAAATATAACTGTATTGTACTTGAAACACTCTGAACAAATAATGTTAAAATTGCACCCCGGACATACCTCATATAACATTCATCAAACTCATCACGCTACCGCCCATTCTAGGAAACCAACCCATTTCATCCCCCTTACCTGCCTTTCAACTCCCGTAAATCCCGTAATGTGAAATTCCTATAACCCTCACTTAAAACCCTCTCCCATCTCCCCCCATACACCTCCTTATTCCTACACTTTGTCCTATAAAAAGTTGCTGTTAACGCATTAATTCTTTCACACACGTTCGCTCCTCTCATAGCCCAAGACATACAAATATAATCCGTAATTATATACCCTACCGCATTCTCTACCATTTGATTCACCCCACCTATGTCTAAGCTTAAAACCCTCAACACCTGCAAACCCCCCCCTCCCACTAACCTTATTACCTTACCCAACCAAACCCTTATTAGTTCAATACATTCGCAAAAATACACTATATGGAAAACAGTCTCCAATCCACCACAAGCCTTGCATATCCCATCCTCCCGTATTCTCTTATGGAATAAAACCATTCCAGACGGTAAGATCCCATGTAAAAATCTATACATTACTTCTCGTACTTTAGGTTTTAAACGTAATTTGTTCAAACGCCCCCAGATATTACGCCAATCATACATCGGATAAACCCCTTCTACCACTGCTACCACTGCCTTACCTTCCACCCCATCAAGGTTTCCCAATTTAATATGTGAAGGATCGCTCATGTTTATGATGACCCGTAACATTGCCTCACCGATTATGAACTCCCTACCCACCCACCACCGTTGCATGTCCTGACGCATCTTACGAAGTCCGCCTTCCCTCGCCCCCCCCCCTCCCGCTTATAAGTACGTTTCAAATACACACTCATAATCCTCTTTTCAACAGCTATAAGACCCAGCCCTCCTCGGCCAACTGGGAGTGTGACAACCGCTCTACCTAACCATTCGCTTCCAGTACCCCAAATGAATCTAAAAACGCGCTTTTGTAACCTTTGTATCTCACTACGAAGTATCGGATATACTGCTGCTACATGCCAAAGTTTACTGTATAATAGGACATTCGTTGTAATTACTCTTTGATGCAAAGTTAAGTGTGCAGCTCGTAAACCACTAAGGCGCTTCAGTACACCATCTACAATACGCACTGAATTTATTTGTTGTGCTAACTTGATATCACTTACATAAACGATCCCACATATCAGTAATTGGTCCACCTTTTTCCACCTTTCAACTACTTCACATTCCTCACTTAACCCATCCCCAAGATCCATATACTTCGTTTTCTCCTTATTAATTGACATGCCAGAAGCCTTTTCAAAAACATTTACTAACTTTTCCACCCGAGGCAAATCCCTGTTACCACTTACTAAAATCGTTGTGTCATCAACATATCCAACAATGCCAGCCCCCCCACCCCTTTCGTCACCAACCCCATTTGCTGCCAATAAGACCCTAATTCCTCTATAAAAAGGATCCTGTAAACACGCAAAAAATATTTGTGAAAGGGGACAACCTTGACGTAGACCCCTGCTCATCTGAATTTGTTCTCCTAACCTTCCATTTACCTGCACCCGCAAGGATGCATCTTGATACATTAATTTGGCCCATGATATAATTTCCTCTCCAAACCCCTGCCATCTCATAATCTTCCATTTCTACACTATCATATGCCGCCTCCCAATCTATAGCCAACACCCCCCCCACTCCCAATTTTACTCTTTCTTCAATAAAACTTCTAATCAAACCATGCCCGTCATACATAGACCTTCCCGGCACCCCATATTGTCCCTTATCAATCACTTTACCCAGGACCTTTTTTATTCTGTTAGCTAAAATTCTTGCAAAAATCTTATAATCACCACACAATAACGAAATAGCACGATAGTCTTTGACTGTTAATGGCTCACCTTTAGGCACTAGAACGACCACAGCCATCCGCTGCTGTGCCCCTAAAACCCGATCCCGCTTAAGGATATTGAATAATCTTACCAAAAATTCTTTTAAAACGCTCCAATTTTGAAGATAAAAGTCACTGGGCAACCCATCAATTCCTGGTGCCTTACCTAATTGCGCCTCGGATAAAGCTTCCCATGTCTCACACTCCGTTATCGGCCCTTCCAAAACGAATCGATCATGCTGTGTCAACTCACACTGCACAAACCTTCCAATTGACTGTAATGCTATTTCGCTTATTCCCACACTTTGCGTTTTCAACTTAACCCAAGCATCAATATACCCACTCATACCCTCAGTCGTCGTCAACACCTGGTCCACTTTATACCCTTGCATACCTACCTGAACATTCAACCCCATTAACTCCATTGCCTTGCGACGTGTGTGTTGACTCCGCAACACACACGCCGACGGCCGATCTCCCCACAAAACCTCCTCAATCCCGCCCTTAAGCCTTTCTCCATCAAACCTCTCATTTTGTAAATTCCGGATATTTTCCTTCAAACTTTCAATTTCAATAACAGGATAATTAGCATTAATTTGTGCATAACAGTCGCGCAACTGCCCCTCTAAATATTTTTGAAAACCGTATTGTAACTGATTATATCTCTTCCCTCGATGAATATAATATTCCTTAATACGTTTTTTAGCTATTGTTTCCCACCAATTAACCATAGCAACATCCCCTGGTGCTTCTACCACTAAACGATCCCACATATGTCCAAAAGACAAAAGACTATCCTCTTCCTTTAATAACTTTACATTCAATTTCCAAAATGATGGACCCCTCCGAGGCACACCCTCAATATCCACATCTATTACCACTCCTCTATGATCCGAAAAACCACATCTATCACATTCACCCTCCGCACAGTAACCGCACAAGGCACGTACATTCGGTCCAACCCCGCCGCATAACCTCGTTTAATGCAGGTATGCTCTACCATCCCTCCCCCCCCCACACACATCCTTTAACCCCACCCCGGTCAATATATCCCCCAATATACCCAAACAACACCCCGCACCTCTAGGCTCCACATCTTTACGACGTATCACGCAATTCCAATCTCCGCCTATTATTGCAACATTCGGTAAACCACGTACAAAATAGACCAGCACGTCCTGAACAAATTTAGTTTTAATACTCACGTCACCCTCAGCCGGACCATATACACATACTAAACTAATGGGAACCCTACCCCAAGTTCCATCCACTCTAATTACCCTCCCCTCCCCCCCTTCACTACGCCTTACTATAAACGGGCTAGTTTCCTTTACCAAAATGGCAGCCCCACCTTTCAAACGTGTCGCATGTTCCATGTACACATTATAACCACTCATATCCAACTCATAACCAGGCCTAAAATTATGTTCCTGTAAGAATACCACATCCACACCAAGTCGCACCAAATACTCATTAAACCACTTAAGCTTCCTCTCAGCTCTCAACCCGTTAATATTTATAGTAAAACACTTGAATTCAACAAATGGGGTTTCCTTTTGTCCCCGGCATTGACTTTACCCCAGTTCGTTTTGCAACACCTCTGTCCCTCCCCTCTTTGTTGGGAATCACCTTTGCAATCCCTTGATCCTTGGGTTCACCATTCCCTCTCTTCTGTACCTCCACCCAAGACTTTTTCCCAGGGCGTTGGGCAGGAGTTAGCACATCATCAGAATCCGATGATGCTGCAGTCCTCTTTCGTGTCCCGCCCTCCACCTGCATTTTGACATCTGAAGCACCGTCCTGATGCACCTCCACCTCTACTGCATGCACCTTCAATCCTTTAGACTCTCTCGTCGACAAACCGTCATCTTCTGCCATACCATCATTCACAGCCGTCCCCAGAACTAAGCCTGGGTCTTCCACCTGATCTAGGACCGATTCCTCTAACAAGTCATCCAACGCCTTTACCAAAGACGCCGCCACTTCTTCACCCATATTAATGGTAGTCTCTCCTCAAAAACCTTATGTATGTCCAATGACTGAGATTCTCCTTGCAGCGTTACAATTGGCGATTCGAGCTCCTTTTCTTTGTCCACCTCCTCACTCCATGACAACCGTTGTTGGGGCGGTGTAGCAAGAGACTGTTCTCGCTCATCGCCTACCTCGTCCACTGGCTGCTGTTGCTGCTGTTGCCGTTGCTGTTGTGCCGGGTACCCACTTCGTTTCCCACACTGCGCCGCGATGTGGTCATATGACCCACATAGCCGACACGTACGTTGTTGCCCCGCATACGTTACATAGACTTGAGTCCGTAATTCTTTCAACACAATATATGAAGGAATAGGGTGTCGAAGAGTCATTCTAACTGTATACGCACCTTCCAGCACACCTGCATACGGTCCAGTTGCCCATCTCCCTGCTGTGGCTACGTGAACCGTCCCATAAGTACGCAGTTCACGGGTAATATCAAAATCAGTCGCCTCAAAAGGCACATTCCTGATTTTCACCCAAGTGTAATGTCGAGATACATCATGGAGTCTCACCGACACAGCTGTATTAACCGGTATGATGGTCTCCTGATACTTGTCGACCACTGCCTCGTAGACTCGTGCAGACGTCATTTTAACGAGATTCTTGTCATTCCATTTAGTGCTACACCACATATCTCCTCATTTGCTATACCATAGGTATCGCGAATGATCGCTGGTAATAATAAATCCATGTTGGATCCTGTGACAGCACCACGGATCATCTCAATGCAGACAGTGTTGATTCTTCTTCTGCTATTCAGCGCCATGTTGGAGAAAATAAAGTTTCCACCAACCAACGCTAGGGGCAGCTCAATCAGGTTAAACCCCTTCCCGACACTTCTATCTACTTGGAACAATTTAAAACCCTGAATGTGACATTCTGCAGGCATGTCCCGACTTTCTGAATTAAACCACGTCTCAGTAATGGCAAATACATCAATGTTACCTGCACTAGCAACTAGTCTCAACTCGTCCATCTTATTCCTAGCACTGCGACTATTTGTGTAATAAATATTTAAAGACCCTCCTCTCTCTTTACCCTTCCTGCTCCTTTCTGTTATTCCACTAAACCTATTACTGTCCTTGTCAATTAATGCCACTGGCTTTCCAATATCCACCTCATTTTGCCTATTACTAGTTCTCCTAGTACTCATATTACTACCCTGCGACTTCAGAGTTTTCCCGCCAAAACCCATACCACTAATTATTCCTAGTTTAAAGACCTAACAGCTCCCTCCACTGCGTTGTCAAGTGCTCCCACCCCACACCTAGATAAGTGAACCCCATCCCTGGCATACATGTCATTTCTGCCATAGAAGAGGTCCCAGTTGTCAATGAATGTTACCGCATTTTCCTTACAGTATTTGTCCAGCCAGCAATTGACACCAATTGCTCTGGACAACCATTCATTTCCAACTCCTCTCCTTGGCAAAATGCCACATATGACAGGTTTCCCACCCTTCCTCCTAATTATCTCTATTGCTGACTAAATATATATATATATATATATATATATATATATATATATATATATATATATATATATATATATATATATATATATATATATATATATATATATATATATATATATATATATATATATATATATATATATATATTGGAGTGTGAGCAAAGTAACAATTATGAAGGTATTCAGGGAAACAGGCAGGCCGGACTTGAGTCCTGGAGATGGGAAGTACAGCGCCTGCACTCTGAAGGAGGGGTGTTAATGTTGCAATTTCAAAACTGTAGTGTAAAGCACCCTTCTGGCGAGACAGTGATGGAGTGAATGATGGTGAAAGCTTTTCTTTTTCGGGCCACCCTGCCTTGGTGGGAATCGGCCAGTGTGATAATAAAAATAATATATATGTACATTATTTTTTTATTAACACATCGGCCGATTCCCACCAAGGCAGGGTGGCCGAAAAAGAAAAACTTTCATGAGAACATAAGAAAGAAGGAACAATACTTACCCATGCGGAGCAGGTCCATGTCTCCCCCCGGATTAGATCGATGACCCACCCCCCTGGATTAGCCCAATGACCCACCCAGTCTGGTCACCTCCACTCAAGGATGGAGCACTGCACCAGACCCAGCAGCACAAGCTAGTCAGGCCCAACTCACACCCACCCACACCCACTCATGTATTTATCTAACCTATTTTTAAAACTACACAACGTTTTAACCTGAATAACTATACTCGGGAATTTGTTCCACTCATCCACAACTCTATTACCAAACCAGTGCTTTCCTATATCCTTCCTGAATCTGAATTTTTCCAACTTGAAACCATTGCTGCGAGTCCTGTCTTGGCTGGAAATTTTCAGCAAGCTATTTACATCCCCTTTGTTTATTCCTGTTTTCCATTTATATACCTCGATCATATCCCCCCTAATTCTACGCCATTCGAAAGAGTGCAGATTCAGGGCCCTCAGTCTGTCCTCATAGGGAAGATTTCTGATACATGGGATCATCATTGTCATCCTCCTCTGTACGTTTTCCAGAGGATTTATCTCCATTCTGTAATACGGTGACCAGAATTAAGCAGCATAGTCTAAATGAGGCCTAACCGAGGTTATATAGAGTTGAAGAGCAACCTGAGGACTTCTATTATTTATACTTCTATATATAAAGCCAAGAATTCTGTTAGCTTTATTGTGAACACTAATGCACTGTTGTCTTGGTTTTAAATTACTGCTAACCAGAACTCCTAAATCCTTCTCGCAATCAGTAGTATTAAGATCTACATTATTTAGTTATATGTGGTATGGTTATTTACCTGTCCAACGTTTAGAACTTTGCTTTTGTCAATATTAAACTGCATCTGCCACTTCTCCGACCATTGCATCAGTCTATTCAAATCATCCTGGAGTGCTCTAGTGTCCTCATTAGAATAAATTGGACGGCCTATTTTGGTGTCATCAGCAAATTTGCTTATGTCGCTATTTATTCCCTCATCTATGTTGTTTATGTAAATTGTGAACAACGGGCCCAACAATGACCCCTGAGGAACACCGATTATGACGTGCCCCCATTCTGATTTCTCCCCATTTATGCAAACTCTCTGCTGTATATTTGTCAGCCATGCCTCTACCCAGGAAAAAATTTCTCCTCCTGTTCCGTATGTCTTTAGTTTCCTCGATAGCCTCTGGTGTGGAACTCTATCGAAAGCCTTACTGAAGTCCATATACACAATATCATATTCATTACCATGATCTACCTCGTCAAACACCTTAGTGAAAAAAGTTAGTTAACTCGTAAGACAGGAACGCCCCTTTGTAATACCATGTTGAGATTAATTAATCAATCTGTGCCTATCAAGATGGCTACGAATTGCTTCGGCAATTATTGATTCCATAAATTTTCCCACTATGGAGGTAAGGCTTATTGGTCTATAGTTCGAAGCAAAGGGCCTGTCAACTGCTTTGTACACAGGTATTACATTTGCCATTTTCCACTTATCAGGCACTATGCCAGTTTGTAGTGATATATTAAAAAGATTAGCCAAAGGTTTACTAAATTCCTGTTTGCATTCCTTTAACACCCTTGCAAACAGTTCATCAGGGCCTGGGGATTTGTTAGGTTTTAGTTTCTCTATTTGTCTGAGGACCATGTCACTAGTTACCGCAATCGTACATAGTTTATTATCATCCTGTTCTACTTAATCTATTTTTTCAGGAATATCGCTAGTATTTTCCTGGGTGAAAACTGAGAGGAAGTAGGTATTGAGAATTTCACACATATCCTTATCACTGTCAGTGATCTGATTAGAGTTACTGTTAAGTGGGCCAATCTTGTCCCTAATCTTACTTCTGTATACCTGAAAGAACCCTTTTGGGTTAGTCTTTGAATCCCTTGCGACCTTAGCCTCATAATCCCTTTTTGCTTTTCTTATTCCTTTCTTTATTTCTCTCTTTAATTGAATATATTGATTTCTTAACTGCCCATCCCCTCTTTTGATACGCCTATATATGCCTCTCTTTTGACCAATGAGATGTTTTAATCTATTGTTCACCCATTTTGGATAATTTTTGTTAGATCTAATTTCCCTACAAGGAACAAAAGTTGTCTGGGCAGCTAGAACTATGCTCTGAAAATCGTCATATTAGCAACCAAGATCACTTACCTGACCAATAGTTAGGACATCCCAATTTAGTCCACCCAGGTAATTTTTCAGTCTCATGAAGTCGGGCAAGCGAAAATCTGGGACAGAGATTTGATTGCAGTTATCTGGGTAATCCCATGATATATTGAAACTAAGTGATTTGTGATCACTTTCCCCATGCTCATCATTAACCTCAAGATTATTAATTAGTGAATCTTTGTTGGCAAGAACCAAGTCAAGCAGATTGTTTTCTCTAGTTGGTTCTGTCTCAACCTGTTCTAAAAAGCAATCCTGAACCGTGTCAGGAAAGTCACTAGACTCAAGATTTCCTGTCATATTGTTCCAATCAATTTGTCTAAAGTTAAAATCTCCCATTATCACAACATTTTCATATCTAGATGCCATATGAATATCGTCCCATAACAGCTTACTGCCCTCCCTATCAAGATTTGGGGGCCTATAAATCACACCCAATATTAATTTGTCACGTCCCTCGAGAAACTGTAGCCAAACAGATTCTGTGTTCGATGTTTCTAATCTTATATCATGTCAAAGA
>NC_091299.1:57831003-57856003 GCF_038502225.1 Cherax quadricarinatus
ATATGTTTATATATATTATATATAAGGAGGGGTGTTAATGTTGCAGTTTAAAAACTGTAGTGTAAAGCACCCTTCTGGCAAGACAGTGATGGAGTGAATGATGGTGAGAGTTTTTCTTTTTCGGGCCACCCTGCCTTGGTGGGAATCGGCCAGTGTGATAATAAAAATAAAAAATAATGCAAAAATCGCGAACAAGATATACATGGTGCAAAACAATTACAATGGCACTTGAATGATAGCTCTAGGCTTTTCGTGTTGCAATCAACACATCATCAGAAGCTTGTAATGTTGTAGAAAAGATAATGGAGCACAAGCAAACACGTTCAGGAAAACGTTTTTGCTGGAATGAAGGAAGAGGGAAGCAGTAGAGGATAAGTGCCTCATTCATAACAACCAGTTCCCAGTGCCTGGAGGATAAGTGTATTATTCATACCAACCAGTGCCCAGCGCCTGGAGGATAAGTGCCCCAGGCATACCAACCAGTACCCAGTGCCTGGATGATAAGTGCCTCATTCATACCAACCAGTACCCAGTGCCTGGAGGATAAGTGCCTCATTCATACCAACCAGTATCCAGTGCCTGGAGGATAAGTGCCTCATTCATACCAACCAGTATCCAGTGCCTGGAGGATAAGTGCCTCATTCATACCAACCAGTACCCAGTGCCTGGAGGATAAGTGCCACATTCATACCAACCAGTATCCAGTGCCTGGAGGATAAGTGCCTCATTCATACCAACCAGTATCCAGTGCCTGAAGGATAAGTGCCTCATTCATACCAACCAGTATCCAGTGCCTGGAGGATAAGTGCCTCGTTCATACCAACCAGTACCCAGTGCCTGGAGGATAAGTGCCTCATTCATACCAACCAGTATCCAGTGCCTGGAGGATAAATGCCTCATTCATACCAACCAGTACCCAGTGCCTGAAAGACTTAATATTTTATATTAAGAGACAGCCAGTCGACAAGCACTAATATTGTACCAGCACCGTGACGAACGTAACATTAGCAATATTGTACCAGCACCTCGACGAACGTAACATTAGCAATATTGTACCAGCACCCCGACGACCGTAACATTAGCAATATTGTACCAGCACCCCGACGAACGTAACATTAGCAATATTGTACCAGCACCCCGACGAACACAACATTAGCAATATTGTACCAGCACCCCGACGAACGTAACATTAGCAATAGAACAATTATCAAAAATTTGGTCAGACTTTGATTTGATGTAAAAGACTTAACATTATAAATATATACATCTGACAATTGTCTTGGTTATTTTTTCATTCATTAGAAAACAAGTCCACCTTCCGACTCATTTAAAGGGGGAGACATCTGTAGTTCATCGTGAAGGAAGATGGCCCTTGTTTATCCCACAAGTCAAAGACATCTGACAGCTTTGGCAGATGACTAGTTAATGGTGTGTCTGTGGTCTCTAATCTGAGAGAAAAGAGCAGTATTAGTGTCGGTAAGGCTAACGCTTCTTTTGTATTGTTATTGTCTGTCTGAGACTAAGCAGCTAGTTTCACCAAAGTATAGAAGAGGACAAGAGCAGCAGGAAATTAAATCGTCACCGGAAGAATCAGTAACAGGAGGAAAAGTTTGGTCTTAGTTGTTACGAAGTTTGGCGAAAAGAAAGTTTGATATTTAAAGCATGAAGAGTGATGTTAAGAACTTTTAACTATAAATTTCGGATTCTCTCCAATCTATGTCCTCCTGACTTTGATCTTGCTCAACGTTCCCGTGTTATCTTTCCTTCTATGCTCTCTTATTTTCTCTTAGGGTTCTCTCTCTTATCCTGTTGCCTCCTGGCTAGCCAAAACTCTCACTCCTTTTCATGGTTCATCTTCTGCTCACCTCCGTCATTCTCAAGATTTCATCGAAAGTGTTCGGCCACATTGATCTTAAGATTCTGTTGAATCCCTCCTTACTCTTGTCCCTTCTGATGAGGTTCTTAGTTTACTCAAAGAGGAAGTCAGTGAAAGGCTACTTCATATATTTATATGCACTGAGTGCATTCGAACTCTTTTCCTATCAACGTTAATGTTATTTAAAACCTTTGGTGTTGCTATGGAAGTCTCCTTTAATCATTGTTCCTGCTAAGCTTTACATACAGTATTTTCAATCAATTCAACTTCCTATACTGCGGTACGTTCTTTTCTCTGGTTTCGCTGTGTAGAATATATCTTTGCTCATTAGCCACTTGACTTTAGATTCTGCCACCCCTTTTCTCGATGTCCTTGACATTTTTGTTCATCCATCATGTTCAAAGCTGACTGGAAACCCAACTCTTTTCTCCCTTTCCTTGATGTGCTGCACGTCGCAAGGCTACATGATTTTTTTTCATTCATCGCAAGCCATTTTACAATGGCATTTGCATTAAGTACTTTTCTTACAATGTTCCCTTTGTCAAGAAAAGTGTTCTTGTTTCTTTCTTTCTCTGTGTCTGCCGCGTTTCTGACCCTCAATTTGCCAACTGAAAACTTTGCATTCTTTGAAGCTCGTTCTCTTGTCATGACTTTCCTCCTGATAGGGATTGAATTGTAATGACAGGGAGTGAAAACCATTAAGGAAAAATAAATGTAATGCTGATTTGGAAAGGAATATTATGGGTAGACTGTTATATTAAAATACAATCTCCAAATCAATGAAGAATATATAAAAATAATGAATGATATTGCTACAAACTCTAATGAATAAAATATGTAGAAAAAAATAATGTCAATATTAACGGGTCTACGGGTCATAAATTATCCAATCAGAGCTTGCATTTATAATGATGATCAAACAGAATAGGAGAAATGCAAATAAACAATCAAAATTTGTTCAGTCATAAATCGCTGCAAAACCTACATCATAATATAATTATGAGACATATTAAGTTACCACATTATCTTAAAACTAGACTACATGAAAATGTAACTACCTATCCACTTTGTGAAATACAAAAGTCATACATAATGATCCCACATGTGGGCTAGACACTTATTAACATTTATAAATATCCAAAGAAAGAAACAACATAACCTCTTTGAGGAAATGGTATGGTGATACCGACAAGATGTGGAAAAAGACACTTATGTACAGTTCAGGACATTTATTAAAGGAAACGTTTCGCCACGAATGGCTTCTTCAGTCCTAATACAGAGAAAACTAAGAAAACGCATATATATAGTGGCAGGAGTCAGGTGAAGTGAAGAATTGAGACACTTATGCAACACATGTGTTGCATAAGTGTCTCAATTCTTCAACTTGTCGGTTTTCTAAACCATTCATCACATCTGTCAGACACTGCAACATCATGGGATCTTGGTACAAAGACTTCAACGCTTGCCCAACCTTTGGACGACGACCTACTTACACTAGTGGCAGGTCCCACTGTGATCCCGTCTCCTCCTGCTTCACCTCATCTCACTGCAGTATATAAGCCACCTCTCTGGCCCTATGCTGCATTTCCTACAAGAGTGATGGACTGAACACATCGATTCCAGGTTGAGGGACTGATTACCTCAAACTTCTCCTCTCCTTACCCATTTCTACTTTGTATTGGACTGATGAAACCACTGTGTGGCGAAACGTTTCTTCAATGAAGATTCCCATGTGTTGCATAAGTCTCTCAGTTCTTCAACTTGTCGGTTTTCTAAACCATTCATCACACAGGTGAAGTGACGCGTGGGTAGAGGTGGTAGTAGTAGTAGTAGTAGTGGAACTAAGGTGAGGCTAGAGAGGGACCTGCTGACATCATGTAACACCAGTTCTCAGGATGGGTAATATCCTCTTGCTTCGTAATTTTGAAATACTGTAACTACCGGATTTTTGCTTTATAGTGTTACTGACAGTGATTAGTGCAGCTTCAATGCATTTTCTCCGTCTTAAGTCGTCTTCTTTAATCACTAGTTTAGCTTCATTGAATTTCATGAGGTGTCCAACATCGTCCCTATGTTGAACACATGCGTTTTTGTGGTCATCATTTCTGCAAGCATTTTTGTGTTCTGCGATCCTAATGTCCAGAGATCTGACTCAAGAAATCATAATGACACGATTGCAAACAAACCATACCACGGGCGGGATTGAACCCGCGGTCAGAGTCTCAAAACTCCAGACCGTCGCGTTAGCCACTGGACCAGCTAGCCACAATAAGATTCGTCCAACTAGGTATATTTCTACACCATAGGAAGGTTAGCATAGGCACCACTGTGACCACAAAGGCAAGTTTTTGCAGACGAATCTCCAGCTAGCGTGGCCGTGACGAGCTCTAGCTCAAGTCCCCTTACTGCCGTCAACATGACTCACGAAATCGTAATGACACGATTGCAAACAAACCATACCACGTGCGGGATTGAACCCGCGGTCAGAGAGTCTCAAAACTCCAGACCGTCGCTAACCTTCCTATGGTGTAGAAATATACCTAGTTGGACGAATCTTATTGTGGCTAGCTGGTCCAGTAGCTAACGCGACGGTCTGGAGTTTTGAGACTCTCTAACCGCGGGTTCAATCCTGCCCGTTGCATGGTTTGTTTGCAATCGTGTCATTACGATTTCGTGAGTCATGGTGACGGCAGTGAGGGGACTTGAGCTAGAGTTCGTCATGGCCACGCTAGCTGGAGATTCGTCTGTAAAAACTTGCATTTGTGGTCACAGTGGTGCCTATGCTAACCTTCCTAAGGTGAAGAAATATACCTAGTTGGACGAATCTTATTGTGGCTAGCTGGTCCAGTGGCTAACGCGACGGTCTGGAGTTTTGAGACTCTCTGACCGCGGGTTCAATCCCGCCCGTGGTATGGTCCAGAGATCCGGCTGTTTCCACTACATATACTTTGTCACACCCCCCACATGGTATAGTGTAAATTCCTGCATTTGTGCCAGAATCATGCATGGGTTTTTGTATCAGGTTCCTAATAGTAGTTGAAGAGTTGGTAGATATTTTAGCCAGTTTTCTGTCAAACATTTTTGAAACATTAGTGGCAACGTTGCTGACCGGTAAAACGATGTAACTTGGAGGCTTTTCTTCTACTTGACTGGTGTTGGTCTTGCTGAGGATACGTGTTGCACGTTTCCTGCAGTCACGTATGAAGTGTAGGGGAAAGTGTAGTGAACTAAAAGAGTTGGTGATGTGTGTGCATTCTTCTTCGAGGAACTGCGGACTGGAAATTCTGTAGGCTCTCAGAAAGAAGCCAATAACTACCCCTCTTTTAGTTCTTGTGTCATGGTGAGTGTGAAGGCTTACTCAGCCCTGTAACAACTTCAGACAGTATTACCAAGGCTGGTTCCTCCTCAGGAAAATTAATGAATAGAAAAAGAAATAATAATTCACAAAGATAAACACTTTATTATTTATTAAAGCAAACATAAAACAATAAAACATGAAAGGTATATCCTATTTGAAAGAAAAATGAAAAATGAAATGAATAAAATAACATTTGATCTCAACACTAATATATATAGGGGTGTCTGGTGTTGATGACACTGAGTGTTGTTGAAATCGTAGCAGTTGCTGATGATGGGAGGGGGTCGCAGGTGTTGGTTACAACCCACCGGTTCGTTCTTCACAGTATAGCCTTGAGTATTCTATCACGATGACAGGAAAGCAGGTTCCTTACCGCTGCAATGATGAGGGGTTATGTCCTGCAATTTCATACAGGTGCACAGGTAATTAAATCCAAAAAGGGGAAGTCTCAGGACGTTAGTCGATCTCCATCAATTCTACTCATTGATTGGCAGGTGACCCTCTCTGTCATCCAAGCTGGAAAGATAGACAGGTTACCCACTGCTTAAGAAATCACTATCCATGATAAGTACAATACCTAAAAGATGTGGTGATTATTACAACAGTCAACTTAGAGCAAGACTGAAAGGACTAAGTTTATTATTGGTCAAAAGTGAAGCTTTCAACCAATAAATCCACTAGAATACAAGGCAGGCATGTACTTACAGTAGTGCTGGGAGCTGTGAGTCTAGTGATTACTGTTTGGACAGGAGCCCCACACGTCACCTTTCGGGGGGGGGGGTAAGAAGGAGGGGAAGGGATAGCGGAAGCTAGACTGACCCTACCTTAACAAGCAGCCGGCAATCAAACTATCACTTTTGGGGTGGGGGAAAAAAGGTGGGAATAGCGGGAGCTAGACTTGCCTTATCTTAACAAGTAGCCAGCAAGCAAACTATCACTTTTGGGGAGGGGGAAAAAAGGCGGGAATGGCGGTAGCTTGACTTACCCTACCTTAACAAGTAGCCAGCAATGAAACTATTGTTACTATATACTCCCTTGCTACTCCTATCTACTGAACTTTTCCCTCACACTCCCCCATACCAAGACTTATAGTCAAGGAGTATAAGAAGAATAGGCGAGGAAAAAGTTCTAACATATGGAAGTCGCGTAAGGCAAGAAATCTTCTACTGACTGTCACGACTTAACCAGTCAGAGAAATAATTGGATGAACCATTGATATACACAATTTGGAACTTAAAAGCTTGGAGTGCCAATGTCCACCTCAAGAGGCGACTGTTGGTTCCCTTAAAGGTTTCTAGGTATATCAAAGGTTTGTGGTCTGTTTCTAAAATGAATTCTTTTCCCAGCAAATAAAGTTTAAGTTTGGAGATACCCCACACAAGGGCCAAACATTCCTTTTCTATGGTGGAGTATCTCGTTTCTGCAGGAAGGAGTTTCCGGCTTAGGAAGCATACAGAGAAGGGAGTACCATCATGGTATTGTAGTAGCACTGCACCTAAGCCAGTATTGGAGGCATCAGTTCTTAAACAAAATGTTTTATTAATATCTGGAATCTTAAGTATAGGGTCTTTCGAAAAGATACTTTTAATCTCATTAAACTTTTCCCGAGCTACGTCGGAAAGTTCAAGAGGTTCCTTCACAGACTTTTTAAGGAAGTCGGATAAGATGCCTGTAAGATCAGTAAGGTTCGGGATGAACTGTGCATAAAAATTTACAGAACCAAGAAAGCTATGCATGAGCTTCTTGGTTTTCGGGAATTTAAATTCTAATAAAGCTTTGATCTTACTGGGGAGAGGCTGCAGAGAGTTATTGGAAAGTATCAGTCCAAGATATCTAATCTTGTTATACTCAAGGAAGCATTTCTTCGGCTTGGCAGTGAGGCCATGTGAGCGTAACCTACGCAAAACTGATGTTAATGTTTGGATATGTTTGCCCCACGTGGATGTCACTACGTAAATGTTATCAAAATAAACTGAAACATTTGGCATATTACCCAAGATCTTTCTCATCAGTCTCACGTAGGTAGCACAGGCAGTTACCAAACCGAAGGGCATAGTTCTACATTGCATCAGTCCTTGGTGTGTAGGAAAAGCGGTGTACTGCTTAGAAGAAGGATCTAACATTACTTGATATGCCTGCGCAATATCAATCTCTGAAAAGAAGGAAGAGTCATAAAATTTGTGTAGATCGCTATCTATTAAGGGCATAGGCTCAGCATCCCACCGAGTTATAGCATTAAGGCCTCTGAAGTCAATAGCAAGTCTATATGAATTATCCTCCTTCTTAACCATGACTACTGGTGAACAATATGAAGATACTGAAGGTTCAATGGTCTTTAGTTTTAATAATTTGTCTACCTCTCGGTCAAATGCATCCCTAAGGTGAACTGGAACTGGGTATAATTTTCGTTTGATAGGATTGTCCGTCACTAAGTCAATCTTATGAACTACCGTGGAGGTAACACCTGGAATATCAGTAAAGACGTCTGAAAAGTTACTCACACATTGTAGTAGTTCATGTCTCTTATGGTCATCCAAAGATTCATTAATATTAATGTTGGTTGCGCCCGAGTGGTCAAAAGTCACCAAGTCATGTAGTTCTTCATCATAGTCTAAGTCAGAGGTGTCAATTACGCACACCTTACATTCTTCAGTTGTCTTATCAAGTTCGTGTGGAAAAACTAAGTCAAAGTTATTAAGGCAGTTAACCGAATTTCTTCGGTAATATTTCTTAAGGATGTTGATATGATAAAGCTTAGGTTTCCCCTTGACTTCGATGAGGTAGTCAACTTTCCCACAAATTTTCAATACTTTATATGGACCTTTCCATGCTACTAATAATTTATTTGACTTGATAGGCAAAAGTACCAGAACTTCATCCCCTACTTTAAAACTTCTCCTCTGACTTTTGGAATCAAAATAGGTTTTGTACTGGTCCATTGACAAGCTTAGGTTTTTCGAAACTATGTCAGAGGTCTCCTCAAGTTTGGATCTAAGGTCAAGGAGAAACTGGTAAGAAGACTGAACCTCAGCATTTACCTCCTCATTAGTCCATAAGTCATGAAGGATGGACAGTGGACCTCTGGCCTGTCTACCATAGAGAAGTTCAAAAGGTGAAAACCCCAAAGAGTCACTGGGAACTTCTCTCATGGCATACAAAGCACAGGGTAGGTAACTGTTATGGGGCTATAGGACCCAACATGTATTTATAAGTAACAGTTACTCTGGAATACCTAATTATATTGAATTGATATGGACTCAGTTCTAAATGTCATAAGGGCTGATCAACCTTATGACTGAGAGGCAGCTGGGTCAAGCCTATTTTTCTCAATATAATAGGTTATACTATAGACACTTAAACACACAATTTAAATAAGTAGTTTATAAAGTTGTATTTCTTTTTGTAAAAGTAAAATTAAGGTGTGGTAGAATTGTGGTAACTGGAGAATTGTGCTTGGCAACAGCCTTTTGTTTTGGTGGGAGGAGCTTAGCTAGACTTCTCTCTCTCTCTCTCCCTCTCTCTGACTCTCTCTCTCTGTGGCTGACCTTCAACCTGGCAGGATCTCTGGGTCCTTCTTCTATCTTTTGGGGCAGTATGTGTGCTCCAGGGGTGAGTTTTTATAATTTAAGTTGTGGCCACCATGCCCAGGGTGACTTAAGTGTGTCAAAACACTGGTTAGCCCAGAGTTATGTCAAGAAGAGAGAAGGACAAAAGTTAATAAGATACACCATGTGGGAGAACAGCTATGGAGTGTGTAGATCTTTGTTTTTAAAGTGTAGGGCTGTAATTGTATATTCTGTACATATCTATTGAGAATACAGTTATATTTTTATAGTAGTAGTTTACATAACCTGTGAAGAGGGCTGGTGAGAGGATATCAGACACTCAAGATGATCAGCCATGATGTAAGTATTACCCCTAGACAGATAAGGCTATTAAGTAAAAAGCTACCCCACACTAGAACATGTAGTGAGAACCTTACTATCAAAGTAATAAGGGACAAACCAACGTAACATGGGAGCTTGACCGGGAGAGTTATTTGACTGCTAAAATAACTCAAAACATTCTTTGAACTATATGTGCTGGTATGGGGTAATAACAGTTGCATGTTTCTGGTGGAAGATTTACCAAGGTGGTGTCAGTGGAAGTGTTGTTTTCATATATTAGTTTACAGGTTGTTTTTCTCCTAAGGTGGGAGAAAGGTTGAGTAACACATTTTTGTTGTGGTTATGGTAAGTGCTATGTGCATAGTTTACATTCAATTTGTGTTATTTTATGTGCCTGTGGGAAAACTTTGTCCACTGATACTGTAAGAGGGAAGCAAGTGTTTAAAGATAAAACTATGTCAGAAGATGAGTCTTTAAACTTCTCAGGCTTCAGGGAGGAAGGTAATAATTCATCAGTAAACATGCCTGTTAACAGTGAACATGAGGGATCACCTACCCCAGGTGTTACAGAAATGGAATGGATGAGACTGAAATTAGCTGTGCTAGAGGCTGAAATGAAATTAATGAAAGCTAAAGAGGAAGAGCGTCAAAGGTTAGGAGATTCAGAACAAAAGCCTGAGCAGTACTTTAACATAACTAAAGCTGCAAATTTTGTCCCTAAGTTTACAGAGAGTGACCCAGATAGATATTTTTCTTTTTTTGAGAAGACTGCTCTGGAGCTAGGATGGCCCAAACAGAAGTGGGCTACCCTAGTTCGCACACAACTTGTGGGTAAAGGATTCCAGAGAGTAGAGACTCTGGAGGGGCAAAATTTTTCTGATTATGATAAGATTAAAGAGGAAGTATTGCTTGCCTACCAAATGATACCTGAGAAATATAGACAAAAGTTCAGGAATCAAAAATTTCAGGATGGGCAGACCTTAACTGAGTTTGGGAATGAGAAACTGTTCCTTTTTAAGAAATGGGTTTGTTCCAAAGGAGTTAATAAAGACTATAACAAATTAGTAGATCTGATGGTTCATGAGGAATTGTACAATACAATCCCTGTTGACCTCAGAGAGTATCTGGAGGACAAAAACCCAGATAATCTTTCAGAAGCACTAGATCTAGGTGACCGATTCTTGGCTCGCAGGGAATTGGTAAGTAAAAACAGTCATGCTGCTTCTGAAAATTTCCCCACTCATTCTAAACCTTATTCCAAGTCCTATGGTCATAAAGGTAAGTGGAACAAGAATTTTCAGGGACAAATGAAGGCTGAGGTGCCCTCTAAAATAGAAGGAAAAGGTAAGTCAGCTGGAGTTCAAAGTTTACCTAGACAATCAGATAATGTTTCAGGTCCTCGAGTAAACAGTACCAGTCCTACACCAAATGGTAAAAATACCTTTAAGAGTTTTATCTGTTATTACTGTAACAAAACTGGACACACACAAAAGTTTTGCTGGTCAAGGCGGCGAGATCAGGAAAGGGAGGAACCACCCCAGAGGACTCTAACTGCAGAGATACATCCAGTTGCCTGCATTAGGTCTTCAAGGCAAGGTGAGGAGGAACCTTTGGATCTAGACCCCAGGATGTGTATATTTTCTAGTAGGTCCACAGTTGGTTTGCAAAAGGATGTAGGCAGAGTTGAGAACATATTGTCCTTGAGAGATGGATGTAGCACCTACTCTTTGCTACGTGCTGGAGTGCTACCAGTGTCTAAGGATACCTATACTGGGGTAGATATATTGTTGAAGGGTATTACGGGTTCAACCATAAGGACACCGGTACACAAATTATGGGTAGAATCTACATACCAAGTTGGCTATCTCCCTGTAGGTATCTCAGCTGAAATTCCCTTCGAAGGGGTCGACCTCTTATTAGGGAATAATGTTATGGGCCTGTTAGACAATGAGGAACAACTAGTTTGGGGGAAACCAAATCCCAAATGTTGGGAGGAAATGACTAGGAAAACCCTGCTAGACCTTCTCCCTGATGGTTCCACCATGAGAAGTATGGCTCATGATCATGCTACCAACAGTCTTCATGATATTTCTCATGAGGATGGTGAGGGCTTAAGTTTGGTAACTCTGCTTTCTGACGTTGAACTGCAGTCAACTGAAGAAAAGGATGTTCCAGCCAGAGCTAAGCATGATTGGAGAATGGATCAGTTAAATAGTGTGAGAGAGGCTGCATCTGCTAGGGTGCAATTAATTTCTGTGCAGGAAAATGTCGCTGTTGCTGAGGAAGAGATTTTGCAGTTAAATAAGTGTTTTCATTTCAGGGAGGAAACTCTTACAAAGAATTCACCTCTGTTTGCAGTATCGATGGAAGGAGAAAAAGGGTTTTGTCCCCAGGTGGTGATGTCCAAGGTTTCCAGGCATTTCTTCTGGTCTCAGCTGTGGGAGACTGTCAGAGAGCATATTGAGACCTATCATGTCTTTCAAATTATAGGGAAACCTAGTCTAAGTATTAAACCTGTTCCCCTTCAGTCTATTTCAGCACCAGGTGAACCCTTCAGCAAGCTGGTAGTAGATGTACTTGGTCCATTCCCAAGGACCAAACTGGGAAATGATTATTTACTCACAAATATTTGCTCCACTACCAGGTACCTGGAAGCAGTCCCTCTACATAAGATAACTGCTCATGTAGTCTTAAGGGTTTTGATGAGGTTCTTTTTTCATGTTGGTTTTCCTCAAGCAGCACAAACAGATCAAGGGCCTAACTTTACCTCAAAGTCTTTTAGAAATGTTTTGAAGGGACTAAAAGTAGAGCCTCAGTGTTCAACTGTGTATCACTCTCCATCTCAAGGGGAAATAGAGAAATTACATCAAACCCTCAAGACAATGATGCAAGCCTATGGTACAGACAATACTAACAACTGGGATGAGAGGATCCCTTTCTTTGTATTTGCTGAGTGGGGAAGCACTCTGGAATCTCTGAGCTATTGGCTTGGGGAGGATGGTGATGCTCCCCCCTCAGAGCATTTTCTCAGTTTCAGACACTGTTTGGCTCGTATGAGGTGGATGGTACCAGTGAACGTGCCCATCAACCAGACCAGGATGATGATGTGGGACCATAATGTGGACCATGATACTCTGGAGGCTGGAGAGGAAGTGCTGATACTGGAGCCAATTCATGTGAAAATCTGTATGGCATGTTGCTGTGAGCTGAACATGTTGTGGGGGAAGTTCCCAGGGGTTAGATATAAAACCCACACCCCCAAGTAAGAAAAGAATGAGTATAGTGTACACAGTAATCGGTTAAAGGGGTTGAAGTTATGTCAAAAATTCAGAGAGACCAATGTTTTAATGGAATGTAAAGGGCTGCAAAACAATAATCTGTATGAAATACCAAAAGTGTATTTAAGAAATAACATGTGTGTAAAAGATTTTGGGAAATGCATGCTTGGTTTTAATGAGAAAAATGTTGGAGAGTTGGCTCAGCCACCTTGGAACTTTATAAAAGTTTGGGATGTCAGTAATGGGGAAAAGTTGAAACTCCATAGAGAAATTGTTAAGGAAGCTGAGCCAATTCAACAATTTTTGTGTGGGAAAAATCTGTATGAAAAATTGGAGATGGAGGAAGAAGTGAAATTCTTCCAACACCAGTTTGTAGTGCTTAGTGAGAGTCAGTGGGCATTCCCATGCTTCATGGTTCCCAAATTAGATGGCACCCTGGGCATAAACACTGACTACCACAAAGTACGTTTAACAACTAAGGTTTACAGGATTAGAAAGATTGATACTTATGCACTAAGAGATGCAAACGTTTTAAATAAACTAAAACATGGGGCAGGAAGATGTGATTTCCATGGCCTGTGTTCCAGTACCATTTTAATGTGTGTAATGCAAATTGTGTTCATTGTGTGCTTAAAATTTGTGTGTGAGATGGAACGTGATGGTGTTTGTGTAAACTTGATGTATCCAACCTGGGTGCAAAGAGATGTCTTTGGTGTTTGTTGTTGCACTGGGAGAGGTTGCAGAACTGTTACTATCTATGAACAACCTTCTAAGTTTAAATGTCAACATTTTACCACAGGAAAGAAAATTTTCATTTTGGGGCTGGCTATTCAGCATTTGTACATGTCTCAGGATCTCTTCACCCTGTTCCTGTGTATAGTGACTAAAATTAGACTCTTAAAATGGGCTTTGTTCCTACAGCCTTTTAATTTGGAAGTCAAATACATAAAAGGCTCAGAGAATGTGGTTGCTGATGCTCTCTCTAGATGTTTTATGTAGAAGCATGGTGCATACTTTGCACATAGTGTTTGTCTTGTGCTGACCTTGTTGTTTTTTGCAGTGGTGGACTCTCGACGAGCCTGAGTACTCTCTACCAGCCATCTGACTGTGAAGGAGTTGAGTCAGAGCCAAAAGTGTGACGAGGGTCAGGGTGTACGTAAATGTGAGTTGAGGCAGTGGTTGACCACCTTCGGTAACATGAGACGTTCAGGAAGGTATGTGATGTTGTGTCTTGGTGTGCTCTATATACAAAACGGCCCGACGATTTGCCTTTGTGGTCCCTTGGACCCCTCCATGTTCTATGTCAGCCTCCTCTTCATAAGTTTGGAGGATCTGTGTGGAGTGGGACCTCGGAAGATGGGCTTGAGTGCCTGACCATGTTAAGGATCGTGAGTGTTGACTGGAAGTCTCACTGTTTGGTTCGGCCACCAAGTGAGAGACACCTTGACATGTTTTGTGAAGTTTCCTGCCTGGTGTACACCTGACTGCTCTGGGTTTGGCTCTACTCTCGTCTCCTGATCAGGAAGATGCCACCCTGGAGTACCAGTTGCTTGCTGGATTACCGTAGCAGAGGCACATGCCTGTTGGTGCGGGCTTTCACAGTGGGCATTGTGTGCAATTTTTGCATTGTAATGTGTATTGTTTAAAAGTTACACCCTTGAGTATATGGGTATGGTAAAAATGCTTTTCTATAAAAAATTCTGCAATCTGTTGTAAATAACAGTAAAGTGAAGAGTAGTTATGGTGCTGGGAAAAATGTAGCATTTCTAGTAGTCTTGTTTACCGCCTTCAGACTTTAGCAATATACTTTTTACTAGCCGTATCCTGAGGGACACGGCTAGCTTTTGTGAGACTTCGTCTGGAGGTGGGGGTGTCATGGGGCTATAGGACCCAACATGTATTTATAAGTAGCAGTTACTCTGGAATACCTAATTATATTGAATTGATATGGACTCAGTTCTAAATGTCATAAGGGCTGATCAACCTTATGACTGAGAGGCAGCTGGGTCAAGCCTATTTTTCTCAATATAATAGGTTATACTATAGACACATAAACACACAATTTAAATAAGTAGTTTATAAAGTTGTATTTCTTTTTGTAAAAGTAAAATTAAGGTGTGGTAGAATTGTGGTAACTGGAGAATTGTGCTTGGCAACAGTCTTTTGTTTTGGTGGGAGGAGCTTAGCTAGGCTTCTCTCTCTCTCTCTCTCCCTCTCTCTGACTCTCTCTGTGGCTGACCTTCAACCTGGCAGGATCTCTGGGTCCTTCTTCTATCTTTTGGGGCAGTATGTGTGCTCCAGGGGTGAGTTTTTATAATTTAAGTTGTGGCCACCATACCCAGGGTGACTAAAGTGTGTCAAAACACTGGTTAGCCAAGAGTTATGTCAAGAAGAGAGGACAAAAGTTAATAAGATACACCATGTGGGAGAACAGCTATGGAGTGTGTAGATCTTTGTTTTTAAAGTGTGGGGCTGTAATTGTATATTCTGTACATATCTATTGAGAATACAGTTATATTTTTATAGTAGTAGTTTACATAACCTGTGAAGAGGGCTGGTGAGAGGATATCAGACACTCAAGATGATCAGCCATGATGTAAGTATTACCCCTAGACAGATAAGGCTATTAAGTAAAAAGCTACCCCACACTAGAACATGTAGTGAGAACCTTACTATCAAAGTAATAAGGGACAAACCAACGTAACAGTAACGATGCCACTCCTTAGGTTTAAGGGAGCAAAGTTTCCTTAAAATTGACTTTAGAATCGAATGCTGGCGCTCAATCCTCCCATTACAGCTGGGATGATAGGGTGTGGTGAAGAGAGGCTTCACTCCCAGAAGTTGGTATAGATGTTGCATTAAGTCAGATGTGAATTGTGTCCCACGGTCAGACAAAATTTCTCTAGGGATGCCCACTCTGGAGAAGATGGACAAAAGGGCTTCAGCCACCTCTGTAGTAGTTATGGTTTTTAAGGGAACGGCTTCAGGGAAGCTCGAAGCATAATCAACTAATGTTAATATATATCTATGTCCCCCAGATGAAAGTGGAGATAAAGGACTGACGATGTCAATAGCTACTCTTTCAAAAGGTACCTTAAAGACTGGCACTTTGACCATAGGTACTCGCCTGGTACCTCGGGAGGATGACAGTTGGCAAACTTTACACGATCTACAATAGGTAGTGACATCTGAGGACATTTTTGGCCAAAAATAGGTTTCCCTAATTTTATTTAAGGTTTTACGATGCGAGAAATGTCCGGCCACTGGCAGGTCATGAGCCATTTTAAGAACAGTCTCTCTGCATTGACTTGGAACAACTAAGATGGAATAGTCTATCTCATCTGAATTTAATTTGAATACTGACTTGTACAAGATACCTTTTATATATTCAAATTTATATGAAAAGTTTTTCCTTTGGATAACTTGATTTTGTTTAGCGGCATTATGGCAATTCTGAAGAGAAGGGCAATTACGTTGTAAATTGACAAAGGAGTCCTTCGATATATCTAAAGGCTTAAAGTCAGGGAAAATCAAAGGATGGATAGTAGGTTTTGGTCTGAGCCCTAGTCAAGACATTTATGGTATCGGTGGTGATATCTTCACTTTCATCTAATAAGTGAACCAATGATCCTACTACCTCGCTTTCGAGAGTAGCATCACTGGTTTTAATCCCACATGAATCTCGAGAGACATTGTCTCATCTGAACTTTCGAGGGGCTTCTCTGACTCTACAGGAAGAGGATCTGAAAAGCTTATGTCCATCTTTGGTGATGAAAGGTCAACCTCAGAAGGAAGAATGGCACCTTTTACATTACCTATTAGTACGGAGCAACCTGTGAAGCATTTAGACCTAATGTAACAACGGATGGTAGGAAAAGTGTCTGTACGGCCCAAGTAGTCTGAAAGTATAGCAGAGGAATGAGTTTCTTTAAGATTAGGGAACAGCTTATCAGAAATGACTATACATGTGCATCCAGTGTCTCGTAAAATGATAGATACATTAAGTCCATTAACTGTTCCTGAACAGAAGAGTGCTTGGTCATTACAGTCTTTAAAACATCTTCCAACTTTTTGGACCTTCTTAGAAGGACAATCTGGACGTTTATGTCCCTTAACACCACACAAATGACAAACAGGAATAAAAGAAGTCATTTTACTTTCCACTAGAGGCTTTGATTTCTTAAGGTCTGATGAACCCTTGCCCTTAGGGTTCGATCCCTTTAGGTCTTTATAGGAATTGTGAGCCTCAGCATACAGGTCAGCAGCCTTAGCAACTTCCTCAGCTTTAATCAGGTTACGTTCTCTGATGAATGTTCGTATCTGATGGGGAAGAGCTGTCAAGAACTGGTCAGCAACCATGAAGTCTCTAAGAGATTCATAACTGTGATCAATTCCTGAACTCTCTGTCCAAAAGTCGAACAAACGAAAGAGTGTTACCTGTAACTGCTGAAAGTTCTGGCCAGGATGTAAGGTGGCATACCTGAAATCTTTCCTGTAAGAATTAGTGGTTTTTTGATATGCTTTAAGGATTGCCTTCTTCAGTAGGTTATAATTACATACGATATCCTGCGACAAAGTTGCATAGATATTCAAGGCTGTACCAGAAAATAACATTCCTAACTGGTAGCCCAGATGTCAGCAGGCCATTCACAGAGGGTAGCGGTATTTTCAAACCTGATAATGTATGAAGTTATGTCTTCCCCCTCTGTGAAGGGAGGTAAATTAGGTGTTGAAATATGTGCACTAGCTGCATGATGTTCAATTACTCCTTCCTCTAATTGTTGTTGTGTAAAAGTTAACTTTTTATTCTCTAATTCAAGGCGAGATTTTTCGAGCTCGCGATCCTTTTCTCTCTCTATTAACTCATGTTCTCTAGCTTTTTCCTCAACTTCTCTATCCTTTGCTCTTTCCTCAAGTTCTCTTAATTTAACCTGTTCCTCACGTATCTTAGCTTGTTCCTCACGTATTTTAGCTTGTTCCTCACGTTCCCTATCCTTTGCTCTTTCCTCAAGTTCTCTTAATTTAACTTGTTCTTCACGTACTCTAGCTCTCTCCTCACAATCAAGTCTATCATGCTCCTTTTTGTCTTCTCTCTCACTTTCTAACTGTCTTTCTTGGATTTCTCACTCAATTCTCTCTCTCTCTCCTTTTTCTCTTCTCTTTCTATTCTCTCTCTCTCCTTTTCTTCTTCTCTTTCCCTTTCTAACTGTCTTTCTTCTTTCTCAATTCTCTCTCTTTCAAGTCTTTCCTGGATCTTAGCACTAATGAAAGATTCTAAATTTTTTCCTGTTATTCCTAACTTACTTCCAGTATTCATCCAAAACTGGTATTCCTCCATACTTGCAAGAATAACTTAAACTATCAGGGGAAATGAAACGGGTATTAAAAAAAACGGAGGGTTCAATTCCTGCTCCGCTCAAACTGTAAATAAACCACAGTGGCAGAATTAACTAGCATTCCTGCCTTGACTTGACTTACAATAAATTGAGACTAACAATCACTAAATCTTTTAAATACCTGTACTGTAGTCCTACCATAGAGAATGATTACTCATGGCTGGTGGTAACCGTCTGTGGTATGCGCCGTTGAAGTTCCAATGGTAGATTCGAGATGGAGTTGAATCTTGATTCAGTCGAGTTGATCCTGGCAAGGTCGCCACTTGTGAAGGCTTACTCAGCCCTGTAACAACTTCAGACAGTATTACCAAGGCTGGCTCCTCCTCAGGAAAATTAATGAATAGAAAAAGAAATAATAATTCACAAAGATAAACACTTTATTATTTATTAAAGCAAACATAAAACAATAAAACATGAAAGGTATATTCTATTTGAAAGAAAAATGAAAAATGAAATGAATAAAATAACATTTGAACTCAACGCTAATATATATAGGGGTGTCTGGTGTTGGTGACACTGAGTGGTGTTGAAATCGTAGCAGTTGCTGATGATGGGGGGGGGGGTCGCACAGGTGTTGGTTACAACCCACCGGTTCATTCTTCACAGTATAGCCTTGAGTATTCTATCCCGATGACAGGAAAGCAGTTTCTTTACCGCTGCAATGATGAGGGGTTATGTCCTGCAATTTCATACAGGTGCACAGGTAATTAAATCCAAAAAGGGGAAGTCTCAGGACGTTAGTCGATCTCCATCAATTCTACTCGTTGATTGGCAGGTGACCCTCTCTGTCATCCAAGCTGGAAAGATAGACAGGTTACGCAATGCTTAAGAAATCACTCTCCATGATAAGTACAATACCTAAAAGATGTGGTGATTATTACAACAGTCAACTTAGAGCAAGACTGAAAGGACTAAGTTTATTATTGGTCTAAAGTGAAGCTTTCAACCAATAAATCCACTAGAATACAAGGCAGGCATGTACTTACAGTAGTGCTGGGAGCTGTGAGTCTAGTGATTACTGTTTGGACCGCAGCCCCACACGTCACCTTTCGGGGGGGGGGAAGAAGGAGGGGAAGCGATAGCGGGAGCTAGACTGACCCTACCTTAACAAGCAGCCGGCAATCAAACTATCACTTTCGGGGTGGGGGAAAAAAGGCAAGAATAGCGGGAGCTAGACTTGCCTTACCTTAACAAGTAGCCAGCAAGCAAACTATCACTTTCGTGGAGGGGGAAAAAAGGCGGGAATAGCGGGAGCTTGACTTACCCTACCTTAACAAGTAGCCGGTAATAAAATTATTGTTACTATATACTCCCTTGCTACTCCTATCTACTGAACTTTTCCCTCACAATGAGAGAAGAAATGTAGAAGATCGTTCCTGTAGGTAGGTTTCCAGTAGACTTTAAAAGAAAGTCTGTTTTCCCCTGTGCATAGGAGAACGTCGAGAAAAGGTAATTGGTTGTCCTTCTCCTCCTCTAGTGTAAATTTAATAGTAGGTTCCAAAGTGTTGATGGTGTTGAGGATGCCATGTACGTCTAGATTTTTGGGTACAATGACCAAAATATCATCAACGTACCGCATCCATGTAACTGAACAAGGGATGTTACTGGGGATCCATCTGGATTCCAGGTCCTCCATATATAAATTGGTAAGAACTGCATCAAGGGGGGATCCCATGGCTAGTCCGAAGAGTTGTTTGTATTTCTTGTCCTCAAACCTAAACAGTTATAACGAACACAAAGTTCGACAAGGCTCACAAAATCTTGGCGGGGCACAGGTAACTCTGTATCATCGTTAATCACCCTGCGAAGAAGATCAATGGCTTGATCAACTGGGACATTGGTGAATAAGGCAGTCACGCCAAAACTTGCAAGCTTCTTATCACTCATGTCGAGATCCCTGATACGGTTAAGGAGGTCCATGCCAGACCCACAAACATCAAGTCCCTCTGTGTGATCCTGAACACAGCTGTACAGGCCATGCTGGGAGCTCCTTGGTGGGCCAGTGCAGTGGCTCTGAACTTTGAGGCGCAGCTGCAGCCCCTTGAAGACAGGATTCAACTTGTAGCTGATATGAGGATCGTAAAGTACCTCCGACACCCATGGGCTGACAAACTAATGAGGGATTTATGGGTCTGCCAGGGACAGGTCATTCCAATGCACCCCGGCCGCCGATGGATGTGGTCTATTGCAGATGCCACACGGAAGCTCCTGCCCATGACATTGCTCCAGGCGGGAGGCTGCGACAGACTGGCAGCGAATTACATGGTGCCACCCCCTTGGGCACCAGAGCTGTTGGCGGTGCACTGGACAACCCTACCAGGCAGCAAGAAGCCTTGCCCCCAGCACATTCTGCAACGACTTGCCTCAGCTAAGATTGTGGGTGCAGAAGGCCAGGGGTGTGTGCCATATTACACAGATGGCTCCAGAGACCCAGTGGCAGGCCGCACAGCTGCTGGGATATTCCACAGCAATCTGAGAGCAGGTTGGCACCTCCCGGACCATTGCACTATCCTCCAGGCTGAACTCTCTGCCATCCAACAAGCTGTGCAGCATGCTCTTGCAGACCATCAGCATCTCCCCGTCATCCACGTTGATTCCAAGGCAGCGATCCAAGCACTTATGCACAGAGTCAAGGGACAACATACACTTAATCACATCCATCCGGGGTGACCTGCAGACGCTCATGGCCCAGGGTCGCAGAGCCACCATCAACTGGATCCCGAGCCATGTGGGTATCCCCGGCAATGATGCCACAGATGAGGCTGCAAGGACCGCAACACTCTACTATATAATCAAAACACAGAACCACGTGATCGCTAGCTCCAAGGGGCCTCTCGTAAGTGATGTCCTCAATGTCTGAACTGCTCAAGGTGAACACAAATCCAGCCTTCCTGGCTCATCCTTCCCTCTCTCTCTGGTAGTGTTCCTGACATGTTGATGCATGAGGTTTTCAAGTACCACATCCATTATCTTGGCTTTCCATGTTTCGGGACCCCCATGTAGCTCCAGGTTTTCCCAGTCGATATCCCTGTGGTTGAAATCGCCCATTACCAGTAACTTTGCTCTGCTCGAGTGAGCTCTTCTTGCCACCTCAGCCAGTGTGTCCACCATCGCTCTGTTGTTTTCTTCGTACTCCTCTCTTGGCCTCCTGATGTTCTGTGGTTGGTTATATATCACTCCAACGACTACTTTATGTTCTCCAGACCGAATTGTACCTACTATGTAGTCCCTTTCTCCAATCATGTCAATGCCTTCCATTTTCTCAAATCCCCATCGGTTTTTTATAAGCAGTGCAACCCTTCCTCCCCCTCTACTCCTTTTATATTTTCTCAGGATCTGATATCCCGGTGGAAAGATTGCATCTGTTATTGTCTCGGCGAGTTTCGTTTCTGTAACTGCTAGGATGTCTGGGGATTTCTCGCTGATTCTTTCGTGCCACTCCTCTTATTTATTCGTTAATCCGTCCACGTTTGTGTACTAAACCTTCAGCTTCTTTTCTATCACTGTGGTCCTGGGAGAATATTGGAGTTGGGGGAGTGAGAGCCTTGGTGGGGGCCTATGGGGGCTGTGGTGTGGGTGGGGTTTGTGACGAGGGGGTGGGGTCAGAATACCCATAGGGGGCAGCTGTTGGGGTGAGGTTTGTGATGTGGGGTTTGGTGGCAGAGGGAACAGTGTGTGGGTTCTGGTTTAGATTGCTCAGTTGCACTGGGATTGTCGTGGTTGGAGGCTTTCTGCAGAAGTTTCTGCAGGGTGTGTTTGCCCTTCCTCCTGTGTCTGGGTCCTGCTCATCTTCATCATTGCCTCTCGTTCCTCCTTGAGTCTCTGTACCCTCTCTTTCAATATAGTGCTTTCTTCTTGTGTTCTGTCGCGATCGAGGTATACTCTCTGGTACCCCAGTTTTCCCCTCAGTTGTGCTTTCTCTTGCCAGATCCTGGTTCGAGCTGATTCCTCCTTGAAAATTATTTTGACAGGCCTGTATTCACCTAATTTTACTCATCTAATTGTGGTTGCACGGGTCGAGACTCAGCTCCTGGCCCCGCCTCTTCACCGAGCACTACTAGGTCCTCTCTCTCCCTGCTCCATGAGCTTTGTCATACCTCGTCTTAAAGCTACGTATGGTTCCTGTCTCCACTACCTCACTTGCTAAGCTATTCCACTTCCTTACTACTCTATGACTGAAGAAATACTTCTGAACGTACCTTTCACTCATCTGGGTCTTCAACTTCCACTTGTGACCCCTTCTTTTTGTGTCCCCTCTTTGGAACATCCTGTCTCTGTCCACCTTGTCTATTCCACACAGTATTTTGTATGTCGTTATCATGTCTCCTCTAAACCTCTTATCCTCCAGTTCTATAGCTAAGGGGAATCTCTTAGCTATAGAACTAACGTTATCGCAAACCTCTGCGCTTTCTCTAAATTCTTGACGTGCTTGGTCAAGTGAGGGTTCAAAACAGGTGCTGCATACTCCAGTATGGGTCTGACGTACACGGTGTACAGTGTCTTGAAAGATTCCTTACCAAGGTATCAGAACGCTGTTCTCAGGTTTGCCAGACGTCCATATGCTGCAGAAATTATCTGGATGATTTGTGCTTCCGTAGACGTGCTCGGTTTTATACTCACCCCAAGATCTTTCTCCTTGAGCGAGGTTTGCAGTCTTTGGCCACCTAGCCTCTACTCTGTCTGCGGTCTTCTGTGCTCTTCCCCGATCTTTATGACTTTGCATTTGGCGGGGTTAAATTCGAGAAGCCAGTTGCTGGACCAGATGTCCAGTCTCTCCAGGTCTCTTTGAAGTCCTGCCTGACACTAATCTGATTTAATTCTCCTCATTAACTTCACATCATCTGCTAACAGGGACACCTCTGAGTCCATCCCTTCCATCACATCATTCACATATACCAAAAATAGCACTGGTTCTAAGATCGACCTCTGCAGGAGCCCGCTCATCACAGGTACCCACTGTGATACCTCATCCAGTACCATGACCCGTTGTTTCCTCCCTGTCGGGCATTCTCTGATCCAGTGCAGTGCCCTTCCTGTTATACACGCCTGATCTTCTAGCTTCTGTACTAGTCTCTTGTGAATAACTGTGTCGAAGGCCTTCTTGAAGTCCAAGAAAATGCAATCAACCTACCCCTCTCTCTCGTGTCTTACTACTGTAACTTTATCATAAAACTCCAGAAGGTTTGTGACACAGGATTTGCCTTTCGTGAATCCACGCTGGTTGTCGTTTACAATCTTGTTCCGTTCTAGGTACTCCACCACTCTCTTCTTGATAAACTTCTCCATGACTTTGCATTCTATACATGTCAGTGACACTGGTCTGTAATTTATCGCATGTTTTCTGTCTCCTCTTTTAAAAATGGGAACTACATTTGTGGTCTTCCGTACCTCAGGTAGTTGCCCAGTTTCAAGGCATGTGTTGAAGATTGTGGTTAATGGCACACACAGTATATCTGCTCACTCCCTGAGGACCCACGGGGAGATGTTGTCCGGTCCCATTGCCTTTGAGGTATCAAGATAACTTAGCAGCTTCTCCACCTCCTCCTCAGTTGTGTGCATATCATCTAGCACTTATTGGGCTATTCCCTGTTGGTGCCTCCCACTCTCCTGTCTTCCCAGAGTCCTTCCTGTCTCCACTGTGAATACTTCCTTAAATCTCGTGTTGAGCTCCTCGCATACCTCTTGATCGTTTCTTGTGAGTTCCCCACTTTATTTCCTCAGCCTGATCACCTGGTCTTTGACTGTTGTCTTTCTCCTAATGTGGCTAAACAGCAAATTCGACTGATTTCCTTATTTTCCTGGGTCCTTTGCTTTCTGTACCTCTTCCATTCTCTAATGCACTTAGTTTTTGCCTCCCTGCACCTTTGGGTAAACCAAGGACTCACTTTGGTCTTCCTGTTGTTTCTGTTGCCCTTGGGTACAAACCTTTCCTCTGCCTCCTTGGATTTTGTTGTTACATATTCCATCATTTCATTTACTGACTTTCCTACCATTTCTCTGTCCCACTGCTCCTCCTTCAGGAAGTTCCTCATACCTCTGTAGTCTGGTGGCCTGGTGGTTAACGCTCTCGCTTCACACGGCGAGGGCCTGGGTTCGATTCCCAGCCAGAGTAGAAACATTGGACATGTTTCTTTCTACCTGTTGTCTTTGTTCCCAATCAGTAAAATGGGTACCTGGGTGTTAGTCGATTGGTGTGGGTCGCATCCTGGGACACTGACCTAATTTGCCCGAAATGCGGAGCATAACAAGGGACTTTGTGTATAGTAGTATGTCATTGTTATCAGCTAGGACTGTATACCCTGTACATGTACTTGTAGTAAAATAAAGATATTATTATTATTATATTATTATTATTATTTTATAGTTTGGCTTTTCCCCTTCGACTCCTGTTACCCTCTCCACTTGTAACTCTAGTATGTAAACAAAGCTCAGGACTACATGGTCACTAGCTCCGAGGGGCCTCTCAAATGTGATGTCATCAATGTCTGAGCTACTCAGGGTGAACACAAGGTCCAGTCTTGCTGGTTCATCCTCCCCTCTCTCTCTGATAGTGTCGCTGATGTGTTGATGCATGAGGTTTTCCAGTGCCACATCCATCATCTTGGCTCTCCATGTTTCGGGGCACCCATGAGGCTCCAGGTTTTCCCAATCCATCTCCTTGTGGTTGAAATCACCCATAACCAGTAACTTTGATCTGCGCGATTGAGCTCTTCGTGCCACCTCAGTGTGTCCACCATCGCTCTGTTGTTCTCATCATATTCCTCTCTTGGCCTCCTGCAGTTCTCTGGTGGGTTATACATCACTGCAATGACTACCTTATGTTCCTCAGATTGAATTGTACCTACTATGTAGTCCCTTTCTCCAATCTCGTCCATGCCTTCCATTTCCTCAAAACTCCATCAGTTTTTTACGAGCAGTGCAATCCCTCTTCCCCCTCTGCTCCTTCTATCTTTCCTCAGGATCTGATATCCCGGTGGGAAGACTGCATCTGTTATTGTCTCAGTGAGTTTCGTTTCTGTGACTGCTATGATGTCTGGAGACTTCTTTTTGATTCTTTCGTGCCACTCCTCGTATTTATTTGTTATTCCATCTGTGTTTGTGTACCACACCTTCAGCTTCTTGTCTATCACGGTGGACCTTGGAGAATATTGGGGATGGGGGAGTGGGAGCCCTAGGGGGCCTATGGGGGTTTGTAGTGGGGGTGG
>NC_091299.1:57861003-57913503 GCF_038502225.1 Cherax quadricarinatus
CCTGAGGGGCCCAGCCCTCTCAGAAGGGGCAAATATCTTGTTTACTGCTACAGCGAGTAATTGATCCCAGATGCAGTACCAGTATACGACCTGTGGTCAAGCGATCGCCGCTCCGTGCGGTCCAGTGTTGCCAAGTGTAGTTTAATAAGAGACAGTCCATCTCTTACCTTAGCAGGACAATTAAGGAAAATCCTGCTCCCACTTTATTATCATGGTAAAGGTAGTGTATATTGTTGTCTATGTTTAAGACAGCAAGAGTCAAACATTCTGCTTTGCTTCATGGAGGAAGTGGCAAGGAAGTAAAAGTACTAGGTCAGCTTTTCCTTTGTGCTAGGGGAGTAATGGCATGGGGCGCTATGACGTCTTCAGATTACTTTTGACTCTACTGAGAGTGACACTGACGCCAGGATAATCAACAAAGAACGATTTGTGCGTTAGTGTGAACAAAGTGTCTCATAAAACACAATAAACACTTAGAGAAGTGTGATCAGCTTCTTTAGTGATAAGATTGTGAACAATAAAGACAAATCTTGTGGAACATAGTGTACCAGTTTGCGTATTCCTAGACTACGGAAGATGTGGACATCCAAGGACACTTCAGCTTCTATCAAGTCACCTATACCTGTCGAAGGTGTGAAGAACACCATAGCTCACCCTACAAGAGCAAGGTAGGTTACGAATTTCTTGTAGTACGAGGGATTGAGCAGTTCTTGAGTCGCAATGAGTTTGTAATCAACCTATTGTCGGCAGTAAGGTGCGGACTTTTGAGTCCAAACAAGTACGTAATTTGTCAGCAATCAGTGAATGAAATATGCTGACATAACACCCCCTAGGGGTAATTTATAATCTAACAAATTATAACTCATTTCAGCCCATTGAGGAACGACTTCGACAGCTTCTCAAGACCTTGTCTGCAGGGGCGGCTGTGCAGGCAATGAGCTCTCTTTCTAAGTTAAGTTTTCTCTATACAACATGTATAAGCTTACCTGGTAAAACCATTTCTCAACATATTGGTCCTTCGAACTGGATAAAGGCCACACTGTGGTCCAAATATGTTGTACTACAGTGTACAAATAACCTACGAGCCAAGGTACTTCGAAAAAAGCTGTAAAACTAGTGTTTTACAATATAAATCAGTATAAATGAGTCCCTCCAGACTCAATCACAGAGAATGGACAGCCAAAAGAAAACGGGCGCTCACCCAGCGTTCACCCAAAGAAAACGGAAGCTGGGTGACTCACCCAACAAGAAAAGGGGGATGGCACCTGGCATCCACTGCTCCCAAGCTCGAAAATCGCTGACTACGACAACAACAACCCAACTGATGTTCGGTTTGTCTGAGTGTATATACACATAGTGTTTATAATGTTTATAAACAGAAATTAAGAGACAAGATTGTGTTAAGGTTTGTTTCTTATAGATCTACCTGTTATATTAAAGGAACTTATATATAAAGTGTAAGCTTTCAAATACATATTAACAGTGACATTTATATATGTGCAAGTAATACTCATGTGTAATTTACAGTTATACAGTGACATTTATAGTGTATAGTGAATGAAGTGTATAACATCATTATTTATGATTAATCATCGTTGTCAGGCTGACACAGGAAACTCAAGCCATAAACACCAGCCATATGTACTCTGTACCCTTCATGGTCATTGACCCTGAGGTTAAGCTTAGTAGGTCAGTAGTATCTGACTCGATTATTGCTCACTTAAACATAACAAAAACTCAGCTGTTTATAGCAGTACAGTGTTTTTTAAACACTCTAAGTGTGGTGCTAGAATTTTTAGTATACCATTAAAATGGCTTGTTTGAACACTCAGTTTCAGTCTTTACAGACTAAGATTACACAATTAGAAAATCTAATTTCAGTCTGTTTAGGATTAACTCAAGATACAAACAAAGATTTTGATGATCTTGAGGTCAAATTTGAATTACTTACACAACGTCTGGAAATAATTAATTCAGACTATACACATTATGAAAATAAATTTCTTGAATCAGATCCATCTGAGGATGAAATTAAAAATGTTTTGGATACATTTAATAATCAACAATTAAAGTGGACAGGAGTACAGGCTATCTGCCGCAAAACTGTCACAGAGACCTACTGTAACTAGTCGTCAAACACCTGTTACACCTGTAACAACAACAAGTGTCCCATTACCAAGCTTACCTACACTGTCATTACCTATTTTCCAAGGTCATAATTATGAAGAATTCATTAGTGGTTTTCAATCCATAGTAAATTCACGAACTGACATAGATGAGATTGCTAAGTTCAATTACCTTAAATGTCTTGTGAAGGGAGAACCCTATGAACTGATTAAGTCGTTTCCGGTGGTTAAGGCAATTATCAAATAGCCTTATGTGCCTTAGCAGACAATTACTTTGATGCTGACAAGGCCAGAGTTAGACATGCAGTCTTAATATCAAGCTTGAAGCCACCCAAATATTGTTTTTCAGACTTACAGGCATTTAGAATCACATTAGACAATAGTCTCAGATCTCTAGGTGCTAAATATGACATAAGGCAATGTGATTGGTTTATCAGTTGTATTGTAGAAGATAAGTTGTCACCACAAACTATTGAACGATTAAATATTATGTTCAATAAACGCTATTTCACTTGTGAAGAAATTAGCAATGGTTTACAAACAATAGTTTCATGCATGCAAGCAACGAGACAAGATGAAAAATCCACAAATCTCGTGGATAATAAACCTTCAACTCAGTATAAAATGAGTATACCTACTCCCACTAAACCACAGAATGGGAAATCCCATACAGGCATTTATCAAGCTGTGAATACAACAGACAGTAAACAAACTGTCATACATAAACGTACTCCAAAATGTGTGCTTTGTGATGGAACACATTGGGCACAGTATTGTATTCAATACACATCAATGGAGGCACGTAAACAACGTGTTTATCAGCTGAAAAGGTGCATCAAGTGTTTAGGTGAACACAAGGGAGGTAAATGCTCACTGAAGAAGTGTTTTAAATGCAAGGGTATGCATCATACAGCATTATGCCCAAATACTTTTGCTGAACAGCAGAAGACTTCCACAGAATCAGGAAGTCAACAAGCAACGGCATTAAATGTGAGAGATAAATTTAAAGCAACTGCTCAGGAAAAAGACAATAGAAGTTGTGGTAGTAGATGATTTGCCTAAGACTGTGCAGATCCAGTTACAGCACTGAAAGCAGCTAAGGTCAAGTTAGCCTGTCCTGACATACAGACGGACACAATTAGTCCAATTGATTTAATCATTGGAAGTGATTATTATCACTGTTTTGTGCAAAATATAGTAAGTAAACATGATGTTCACTTGCTAAAAACAGCAGGAGGCCACATGATATGTGGTCCCATTCCCTCTCAAAGTGGGAAAGAAACTGATATTGATTCAGTGGAAAATGTACTAGTTACGAGAATAACCGCTGATCATGTACCACAGCAAAAATTATCATTACTGGAAGAAATGAATGAACCAGTTGATAAGATGTGAGATTTAGATGCGATAGGTATTGATGTAAATAAACCAAGCCCACAAGAGTCTCAGACTTATAACCAATATTTGGACACTGTCAAATATAAAGATGGACAGTATTGGGTTACGTTACCATGGAAATTAAATCCACGACATCTGCCGAGCAATTATCGCATGGCTTTCGGACAAATGAAAGCACAAATACATGAGCTCAGGAAGAATCCAGAGCTACTGACTGTTTATGATAATATCATACAAGAACAGTTGGACAATAAATTCATTGAGGAAATAGTCGAAGATAAGTTGAAAACAGAAGCTCATTATCTCCCGCACCATGGAGTCAGAAAAGATTCTGAAACCACTCCTCTACGTGTTGTATATAATTGCAGCGCACGTGCAAATAAAGATGTAGCAAGTCTTAATGATTGTCTGATGACCGGACCCTCACTAACTGAGAAGCTTGGAGACGTGCTTATGAAATTTCGCACAAACCCATATGCCTACACGGCTGATATTTCCAAAGCTTTCTTAAGAGTAGGACTACAAGAAATAGATAGAGATTATACTCGATTCTTGTGGCCTGAAAATCCACATGATCCTCAAAGTCTTGTGAAAACTTATCGTTTTAAATCAGTATTATTTGGTGCAACATCATCTCCATTCTTACTAGAAGCTACTCTAAATACACATTTGAAGAAATCTGAAAGTCCCTTCAAAGAAATCTTACACCATAGCTCACGCTACAAGAGCAAGGTAGGTTACGAATTTCTTGTAGTACGGGGGACTGCGCAGTTCTTGAGTCGCAAGGAGTTTGTAATCAACCTATAGTCGGCAGTAAGGTGCGGACTTTTGAGTCCAAACAAGTACGTAATTTGTCAGCAATCAGTGAATGAAATATGCTGACATAACACCCCCTAGGGGTAATTTATAATCTTACAAATTATAACTCATTTCAGCCCGTTGAGGAATGACTTCGACAGCTTCTCAAGACCTCGTCTGCAGGGGCGGCTGTGCAGGCGATGAGCTGTCTTTCTAAGTTAAGTTTTCCCTATACAAAATGTATAAGCTTAGCTGGTAATAACATTTCTCAACAAATGTAACACTTAGTTTACACATTCCCTACCTTTCCTAAAATTTTCTTGTTCATCTACGATCCTGCATTCTGTCTTTCCTTTAATTCTTTTAATAATAACTTATTAATACACTTATTCTCTTATAATTCGTATACACTCTTTTATCCTCTTTCTCTTTATACAATGGAATTATCAATGCTCTCTGTCAATCTTTAGCCACGCTCCAAAACTGCCCCACCTGCCTCTAACATTCTTGTCTTGAACCCTTCTATTCCAGCTGCTTATTAACTCGCGTTTCTTTCTACCCACTGCTTCACACACTTCTCCCAAGCTCTCATCTGGCTCTTCCTCACGCCTTCAAGATATTAAATCTTCCTGCCCAATACTTGAAATCATTGCCTTCATTTCTTCAGCATTAAATAACTCGAAATATTTTCTCTCTCCCCAGCGTCTCTGCCTCCCCATCTAAGGACTCCCATCAGTTGTTTTGAACTTCATTTGTTTCCTAAGTTTTCTCAACTTACTAATCTCCTTTCAAAGCTATTATATTCAATTACACTTTTTTAAATTTATGATTATAACTTATTTTCCAACGTGATTTAGCTTTTTAAATACTGAATCTCGTTATTTGTTCAGTGTAATGAAATAAAAATGAAAAGGGAAACTGTTACACTTTTGCATTACTCAGCATATTAGTTAAAATATTTTTTTTATTAATAAAATGAGTGAATCTTAAAAGAGTTGCTCTGGTTTTGATTCATTCTGAAAATTTATGAAGATAATATCTGTTAATGGTATTGATATTACTATGGTCAATTACCTTCTGCTTCAAACAGCGGGCGTCATCACACACAGTTGACCATCTGTTGTGGTCTACTTATGCAAAAAGCTTAAAGATTACTTAGAATACAAACCAAACAGCATTGATAATTAAAATGAATTTCGAAACACTGTTAGGAATGGAAGGCGAGTGTGCTAGGTGATTTGGTTGTGAGCTGAATTGTTTTTTTCACGGTAAAGCAAAAGTAAACTTGTCTGTATGGAGAGTGGCAGGGAAATGTGTACCGGATGCAGATTTAGGCTATACACAGTGGAGGGGTCTGTGGCTGAAGGTTCCAACATCAGTGAGGATGCATAGGGAGGGGGAGGATAGATCGTGATAGAACGGGAAGGGGGTACAAAACTTGATGAAGTTGGCAGGGGGGCATGGAGGAAACGAAGGGTGTTTTCTATATTGTTTTGTGATCCGCTGATCTCTCCCCTCCCTTCTATGAAATTTTAAATATGCTCTCTGTGTTATTGACTTCAAAAACTTGCTCTGGTGCATTCCTCTCTGCCTATACCGAGCCATTTGAAGACAGTTGTTATTTATTCAGAGTTTTCGTCTTCCAACGTTCATTACTAAATATTAATATATATATATATATATATATATATATATATATATATATATATATATATATATATATATATATATATATATATATATATATATATATATATATATATATATATATATATATATATATATATATATATATATATATATATATATATATATATATATATATATATATATGTATGCGTGTGTGTGTGTGTGTACTCACCTAGTTGAGGTTGCAGGGGTCGAGTCCAAGCTCCTGGCCCCGCCTCTTCACTGGTCGCTACTAGGTCACTCTCCCTGAACCATGAGCTTTATCGTATCTCTGCTTAAAGCTATGTATGGATCCTGCCTCCACTACATATCTTCCCAAGCTATTCCACTTACTGACTACTCTGTGGCTGAAGAAATACTTCCTAACATCCCTGTGATTCATCTGTACCTTCAACTTCCAACTGTGTCCCCTTGTTGTGTCCTATCTCTGGAACATCCTGTCTTTGTCCACCTTGTCATTTCCTCTCAGTATTTTGTATGTCGTTATCATGTCTCCCCTATCTCTCTTGTCTTCCAGTGTCGTCAGGTTGATTTCCCTTAACCTCTCCTCGTAGGACATACCTCTTAGCTCTGGGACTAGTCTTGTTGCAAACCTTTGCACTTTCTCTAGTTTCTTTACGTGCTTGGCTAGGTGTGGGTTCCAGACTGGTGCCGCATACACCAATATGGGCCTAACGTACACGGTGTACAGGGTCCTGAACGATTCCTTATTAAGATGTCGGAATGCTGTTCTCAGGTTTGCTAGGCGCCCAATATGCTGCAGCAGTTAATTGGTTGATGTGTGCTTCAGGAGATGTGCCTGGTGTTATACTCACCACAAGATATTTTTCCTTGAGTGAGGTTTGTAGTCTCTGGCACCCTAGACTGTATTCCGTCTGCGATCTTCTTTGCCCTTCCCCAATCTTCATGACATTGCACTCGGTGGAGTTGAACTCCAGGGGTCAATTGCAAGACCAGGTCTGCAGCCTGTCCAGATCCCTTTGTAGTTCTGCCTGGCCTTCGATCGAATGAATTCTTCTCATCAACTTCACGTCATCTTCAAACAGGGACACGTCGGAGTCCATTCCTTCCGTCATGTCATTCACAAATACCAGAAACAGCACTGGTCCTAGGACTGACCCCTGTGGGACCCCGCTGGTCACAGATGCCCACTCTGACACCTCGCCACGTACCATGACTCACTGCTGTCTTCCTGACATGTATGCCCTGATCCACTGTAGTGCCTTCCCTGTTATCCCTGCTTGGTCCTCCAGCTTTTGCACTAATCTCTTGTGTGGAACTGTGTCAAACGCCTTCTTGCAGTCCAAGTTATGTCCAGTCCAGTTCAAGTTATGTCCTGGAATTTATATTGATGAAGCCACTGGATGGTGATACGTCAACAATAAAGATGCCCAGATGTTGCACATGTGTCTTAATTTCAGCATGTATTGTGTTAAGAAAGCTGTTATACTGATAGCTCTCTTCGTTACCCCAGTCCACAGATGATGAGTGTTCTCTAAGCCCATTGTAATCTGCTAAGCGAAAATCTGGGACCAGTACTGAATTATCCCTACTGTCATACTTCCATTCAATGCTAAAGGTAATTGATTTGTGATCGCTTGTGCCGAGTTCCTCAGTAATTTCTAAGTTATTAACAAGGGTGTCCTTGTTTGCCAAAACCATGTAAAGCAGGTTATTACCCCTTGTAGGCTCTGTCACAAACTGCTTCAAAAAACAATCCTGAACTTCTTCTAAGAAGTCGTTTGATTCTAAATTCCCAGTCAAGAAATTCCAATCAATATGACTAAAGTTAAAGTCTCCTAGAATTACTTCATTATCGTGCCTTGTGACCTTAACAATTTCCTCCCATAGTAGTCTCCCTTGGTCCCCATCTAAGTCTGGGGGACGGTATATCACACCTAAAACCAATTTTTCATGTCCCTCTGAAAATTCTATCCAAAAAGACCCGTTTTTATGCAACAGTTCAAGCGATCTCGGACATACAGTGCCACCCCACCCCCCCTTCCCTATACTTCTGTCTACTTGGAACAATTTAAAACCCTGTATGTAACATTCAGCAGGCATGTCCCGATTTTTCGTAATGAACCACGTCTCAGTTAAGGCAAATACATCAATGTTTCCTGCACTTGCAACTGGTCTCAACTCTTCCATCTTATTCCTAGCACTACGACTATTTATGTAATATATATTTAAGGATGTAGAATGTAAAGAAGAGAGAGAGAGATTTTGGGAGATGTTAAGTGAATGTATAGGAACCTTTGAACCAAGTGAGAGAGTAATTGTGGTATGGGACCTGAATGCTAAAGTAGGAGAAACTTTTAGAGAGGGTGTGGTAGGTAAGTTTGGGGTGCCCTCGTCTGCTACCCGTCCCATTTCCACCTGACGTTACTATATAAGCGTCAGGCGCCTTGCTTCTGCTTCAGAATCTCCACTACTGTGCTCTTCACACCTACTCCAAGGTTGAGGGGCTGATTACCTCATCTTCTGTACATAGTTCTACTGTCTTCAAGTTATGTCCTGGAATTTGTATTGATAAAGCCAATGGTTGGCGAAACGTCTACAATAAAAATACCCAGATGTTGCACATGTCTTACTTTCATCTTGTCAGTATTGTATACCATTCTTACACAAGAAAAAAATTGGTGAAAAAAATGTGGCGTCACTCCTGAAAACTGTGGCAGGCGATGAAGTGTATGGCAGGCTTCACTGCTCTAATAATGAATGACTAGAGGAGTAAAGAAATGTAATTACTGTGTGTCTTGCAAATGAAAGAGTGCCCCAGTCTAAATATTCTCCAACAGAGGACGATGTTGAGTCATTAAATAAATTATAGGATCTAGATAACATTGTAATTAATGTGCATGAAGTCTTTCATGCACATTAATTCACATCATTGTTTCAAATGATTCTTTCATCCAGGAACAATACCTGCAAAATGTTAAGTATGAACATGGATGATACTGGGTACGATTCTCATCAGCTTAATGAGCTAAAACTGTCTACAAATTATAGAATGGCTTATGACGAATTAAAGACACTGGTCCATTGATATGGAGGTCAGCTACTGAAAAAAAAAATGTCCTTGGCTGTTTAACTATTCACTTCCTTCCCGCAGTTTGGCACCGAGGGAAATAACCGCCGCTACAACATGATAGTTTCCTTGGAGTTTTGTTTTGTAGATTTGGCAGTTTCTCCTGTGTTTCCCTCCCATTAACACTGGTGCAGTTGATATGATGGTCAGCTACTGTCAGTATAGTTGAGAACGTCACATCACTAGTTGTACGTCTGGTAGCAGCTGGTGTTTTAATGCGAGTCAGCCTTGTTTAAATGTTTACTTCTTTCCCTCATTTGGCACTAAGGGAAAAGAACCGTTACTACAGACCTGTCAGTCTCCTTGGAGTTTTGTTGTTAGGTTTTTCCTATGTAGTCTTCTCAATGATCACTGGTGCAGTTGATATGGAGATCAGTTACTTCAGTGTAGTGGAAAACATCGCTTGTTTGGTTGTACACCTGGTAGCAGGTCTGGTATCTGAATGCGGGTGATATTTGGTCCATATTGTTGTCGTCACCGTCACTTTTCTTGTCTCTATAAGTTCCATGTATGCAGTGGCGTCGCTAGAGTTGGTGTCACCCGGGGCAGAATCTTTGCAATGTTTGCAGCATTCACAGAGACCCACATAAAGGATCATTATTACAACGAAATATGGATCCCAGATTATAACCTATTCTGTTGCGACAGACTAAACAGGCAACAAGGGGGAGTTGGCCTGTATGTCACACAGTCGCTCATTTGCACAGAACTACTAAACACCTCAATTGATGTAATTGAAGTTTTTGCAGTAAAGATCGAAAACCAAAACCTTGTCATTGTGGTAGTATACAAGCCTCCAGATGCAACTTCCAGCAATTCCAGGAGCAGCTTGAGAAAATTGACTACTGTCTGGAAAATCTCCCAACTCCTGCCCCAAACTTCTTACTACTAGGAGATTTCAACCTGAGACACCTAAATTGGAGGAATATAGCAAACAATGTTGTAGCAGAGATCACCCCGGGAGGCAGCTCAGATGAAAATTCACATACACACAAACTATTAAATCTCTGCAACAAATTCACCTTAAACCAACAAATAGTAGAGCATGCAAGACTAGAAAATATGCTGGACCTCATCTTCATAAGAACATAAGAAAGAAGGAACACTGTAACACGCCTGCTGACCCATGGGGAGCAGGTCCGTGTCCCCCCCTGGTTTAGCCCAATGACCTCCCCCCCCAGGATTAGCCCAACGACCCACCCAGTCTGGTCACCTCCACTCAAGGAATGAGCACGGCACCAGACCCAGCAGCACAAGCTAGTCAGGTCCAACTCACACCCACCAACACCCACTTATGTATTTATCTAACCTAATTTTAAAACTACACAACGTTTAAGCCTCAACAACTATACTCGGGAGTTTGTTCCACTCATCTACAACTCTATTACCAAACCAGTGCTCTCCTATATCCTTTCTGAATCTGAATTTTTCTAACTTGAAACCATTGCTGCGAGTCCTGTCTTGGCTGGAAATTTTCAGCACGCTGTTTACATCCCCTTTAGTTAATCCTGTTTTCCATTTATACACCTCGATCATATCCCCCCTGATTCTACGCCTTTCGAGAGAGTGCAGATTCAGGGCCCTTAGTCTATCCTCATAGGGAAGATTTCTGATACATGGGATCATCTTCGTCATCCTCCTCTGTACGTTTTCCAGACCATTTATATCCATTCTGTAATACGGTGACCAGAACTGAGCAGCATAGTCTAAATGAGGCCTAACCAAGGATACTTAGAGTTGAAGAACAACCTGAGGACTTCTGTTACTTATACTTCTAGATATGAAGCCAAGAATTCTGTTAGCTTTATTGCGAACACTAATGCACTGTTGTCTAGGTTTTAGATTACTGCTAAGCAGAACTGCTAAATCCTTCTCGCAATCAGTAGTATTAAGATCTACAATAATTAGTTTATATGTGGCATGATTATTTACCTGTCCAACATTTAGCACTTTGCATTTGTCAATATTAAACTGCATCTGCCACTTCTCCAACCATTGCATCAATGTATTCAAATCATCCTGGAGTGCTCTAGTGTCCTCATTAGAATGAATTGGACGACCTATTTTGGTGTCATCAGCAAATTTGCTTATGTCGCTCTTTATTCCCTCATCTATGTCGTTTATGTAAATTGTGAACAACAACGGGCCCAACACTGACCCTTGAGGAACACTGCTTGTGACGTGCCCCCATTCTGATTTCTCCCCATTTATGCAAACTCTCTGCTACCTATTTGTTAGCCATGCCTCTACCCAGGAAAAAATTTCTCCTCCCATTCCGTGTGCCTTAGGTTTCCTCAATAGCCTCTGATGTGGAACTCTATCGAAAGCATTACTGAAGTCCATATACACAATATCATATTCATTACCATGATCTACCTCCTCAAACACCTTAGTGAATAAAGTTAGTATATTCGTAAGACAGAAATGCCCCTTTGTAAAACAGTGTTGAGATTCATTAATCAATCTGTGCCTATCAAGATGGCTACGAAAGGCTTCGGCAATTATTGATTCCATAAATTTTCCCACTATGGAGGTAAGGCTTATTGGTCTATAGTTCGAAGCCAAGGACCTGTCACCTGATACGTAATGCAACTGTATCAAAGACAATTCACTCAGTTCACAACATAATAGATGTACAGATATGTATGCACAGGGATCCTGACCAGCAAAATGTGAGCAGTCATTAAGGTCTCTTCACGAAATTCAATTTCAATAACAAAAACATACAATGGGATCAAGTAAACCATGTCCTAAATGAAACAAACTGGGAAGATATCCTAAACAACACGGATCCGAACATTTGCCTTGAAAAAATTAATTTTGTGGTTCTTGAGAACTGCTCAAGACACATTCCATTAAGACAAAGAAAGAGACGTTCCCTATACAGACGAAGGCGAAGAGACAGAGCTGCTGAGTGGGGTCAATATATCTGAAATACGAAGGGAGGCACTAGTCAATGAAATTGCAAACATTGAACTTAAGCTGAAGGAACCTTATTGGAGACAAGAATCACAGGAAGAACTAAAAGCCTTAAAGGAAATTGGAAAAAAAAAAAACTTTTTCTCTTATGCCAAATCTAAGTGAAAAACAACATCCAGTATTGGGCCCCCCGCTTATGTGGGATGGGATATACACAGATGATAGCCAAGAAATGAATGAGATAATAAAGTCCAAATATGACAGTGTTTAGCGAGCCACTGCCCACTCTAAGGGTCGGCAATCCAAATGAATTCTTTTTGAACGAAACCCAAAATTTGGTCATCCCAAAAATCTCGGATATTATTCTAACTCCACAAGACTTTGAAGAGGCAATTAATGACATGCCCATGCACTCTGCCCTAGGCCCAGATTCGTGGAACTCCGTGTTCATCAAGAATTGCAAGAAGCCCCTATCGCGTGCCTTCAGCATTTTGTGGAGAGGGAGCATGGACACAGAGGTTATCCCACACACACTAAAAACAACAGACATAGCCCCATTCCACAAAGGTGGCAGTAAAGCCATTGCAAAGAACTACAGACCGATAGCACTAACATCCCACATTATAAAAATCTTTGATAGGGTTCTAAGAAGCAAGATGGCCAACCACCTAGATACCCATCAATTACACAACCCAGGGCAACACGGGTTCAGAACAAGTCGCTCCTGCCTGTCCCAGCTACTGGACCACTATGACAAGGTCCTGGATGCTGTAGAGAATAAACAAAATACAGATGTAGTATACGCAGACTTTGCAAAAGCTTTCGACAAGTGTGACCATGGTGTAATAGCACACAAAATGCGGGATCAAGGAATAATAGGAAAACTTGGTAGATGGATGAGCTTCCTGACAAACAGAACACAAAGAGTAATAGTAAACAGAGTAAAGTCCCAGGCAGTCACGGTAAAAAGCTTTGTTCCACAAGGCACAGTACTTGCTCCCATTCTATTCCTCTTCCTCATTTCTGACATAGACAGAGATGTAAGCCATAGCTCCGTGTCTTCCTTTGCGGATGACATCCAGATCACCATGGCAGTGACCTCCATCGAAGACACCACGAGACTTCAAGCGGACATCAACCATATCTTCGAATGGGCCACTCAAAACAATATGAAGTTCAACGAGGAGAAATTTCAACTACTCAAATGTGGAAAACTTGAAGAAATTAAAAATGTGTCAGGGTATACCACAAATTCTAACCATACAATAGAGCAGAAAAGAATATGAAGGACCTGGGAGTGATAATTTCAGAGGATCTCGCCTTCAAAGACCACAACAATGTATCTACCTCATTCGCTAGGAAAATGATAGGATGGATAATGAGAACCTTCAATACTAGGGACATCAAGCCCATGATGATTCTCTTCAAATCGCTTGTGCTCTCTAGGCTAGAATTCTGCTGTACACTAACGGCCTCCTTCAAGGCTGGCGGCATTGCAGACCTGGAGAGTGTACAAAGAACTTTCACGTCACACATAAGTGCAATAAGGCACCTAAACTACTGTGAACGATTGAAGGTCCTTGATCTGTATTCCCTTGAACGCAGGCGAGAGAGATACATGATAATATACACTTGGAAGGTCCTGGAGGGATTGGCACCAAACCTGCACACGAAAATCACTCCATATGAAAGCAAAAGACTCGGCAGGAGATGCAACATTCCCCCGATGAAAAGTAGGGGCGTCACGAGTACACTGAGAGACAACACAATAAATGTCCGGGGCCCAAGACTGTTCAACTGCCTCCCAGCATACATAAGGGGGATTACCAATAGACTCCTGGCTGTCTTCAAAAAGGCACTGGACAGGCACCTAAAGTCGGTATCTGACCAACCGGGCTGTGGTTCGTACTTCAGCATGCGTGCGGCCAGCAGTAACAGGCTGCTTGATCAGACCATGATGCACCATGAGGCCTGGTCTCAGACCAGGCCGCGGGGGCGTTGACAAATGCAAAGTTCTAAATGTTGGACAGGACAATAACCATGCCACATATAAACTAAATAATGTAGATCTTAATATTACGGATTGCGAAAAAGATTTAGGAGTTCTGGTTAGCAGTAATCTGAAACCAAGACAACAGTGCATAAGTGTTCGCAATAAAGCTAATAGAATCCTTGGCTTCATATCAAGAAGCATAAATAATAGGAGTCCTCAGGTTGTTCTTCAACTCTATACATCCTTGGTTAGGCCTCATTTAGATTATGCTGCACAGTTTTGGTCACCGTATTACAGAATGGATATAAATTCTCTGGAAAATGTACAAAGGAGGATGACAAAGATGATCCCATGTATCAGAAACCTTCCCTATGAGGATAGACTAAGGGCCCTGAAACTGCACTCTCTAGAAAGACGTAGAATTAGGGGGGATATGATTGAGGTTTATAAGTGGAAGACAGGAATAAATAAAGGGGATGTAAATAGTGTGCTGAAAATATCTAGCCTAGACAGGACTCGCAGCAATGGTTTTAAGTTGGAAAAATTCAGATTCAGGAGGGATATAGGAAAGTACTGGTTTGGTAATAGAGTTGTGGATGAGTGGAACAAACTCCCAAGTACAGTTATAGAGGCCAGAACGTTGTGTAGCTTTAAAAATAGGTTGGATAAATACATGAGTAGATGTGGGTGGGTGTGAGTTGGACCTGATAGCTTGTGCTAACAGGTCGGTTGCCGTGTTCCTCCCTTAAGTCAATGTGACCTGACCTGACTAGGTTGGGTGCATTGGCTTAAGCCGGTAGGGACTTGGACCTGCCTCGCATGGGCCAGTAGGCCTTCTGCAGTGTTCCTTCGTTCTTATGTTCTTATGAAAGCCAAGGGCGGGGGGAAGGGGGGAGTAAATTCCAGTTACGTTACTACTACATGACCATTGATAAATATTTAACAATAAGAACGTTTAAGGGCCATAAACTGAACAGGAGAATACTTCTCAACTTTATTAAGGATAAAATAAATAATCGTAGTAACATTGAGGAAACATAAACTCAAATACCACTTTGAGTACAGACAACAGATCCTACATTTATTCTTCTTCAACAAAGTAAAAAAAAAAAAAAAGAAAAAAAAAATTAAAAAATAAAGAAAAATATTGCAAAATCAGAGAAACACTAGTTCCGATTTGACCTTAAGTACAGGTAACATGACAGACTTTGATCTTACATTTCCTTGCCTTCAGTCCTGCAAAGAGATGGGCTAGTTGTAGTAGTAGTTGTCGTAGTCGTGAAGGTTATGTACATGTCCTCAGAATCAAGATTCCATGATGTTGCAGTGTCTGACAAGTTGTACAAGAATGGTATACAATACCGACAAGATGAAATTGAGTCACATGTGCAACATCAGGGTATCTTTATTGTAGACGTTTCGCCATCCAGTGGCTTTATCAATACAAATTCCAGGACATAACTTGAAGACAGGAGAACTATGTACAGAAGAAGAGGTAATCAGTCCCTCAACCTAGCAGTAGGTGCGAAGAGCACCGTAGTCGTGGAGATTCTGAAGCAGAAGAACGAACGAACGAACGAAAGTTCAGGTAAGATCCCAAATGGGATGAGCGGGGAAGACGGGACAGGCGAAGAATAGTGCTGGAGAGGAGTGTTCTTAGTCGTAGAAATAGAGCCAGGGCTTAACCCAGCAGCGAAGGCGATCGTGGGACAGATATTGAGAAGAGAAATTCAGCCTCTTCTGTTGGGACTCCGGTGGGGTGAGCGGGGAGGAAGGGACATGCGGCGTTTAGTGCTAGAGAGGAGTGTAGAACTGAGCCATGTCTTAACCCAAAAGCTAAGGCGAACGTGGGTCAGAGAATGGTACCTGTCATAGAAGGTACCTGTCAGCAAATCCAAGGTTATTTGTAAATAGGGTTAGGAGCAGGATCATACAAGGAGTAGAAAAGATTGTGTTGGTTTGTGGGTCTGTGAATGTCTTCGTCAAGGAGAGAGGTCCAGTAGTCATGTCGTGTCTCAAGTTTGTCTGTCTGTCTGTCACTGAGTGTCTTCCAGTACAGATTCAGCGCAGGGATGCCTAATTGGGCATGGAGAGACTTGCTTGTGGCGAAGTCCTCCCATCTGACATCAAGCACCCAGCGCAGCGCCTTGTTCTGGACACGCTGCAGTTTAAGTAAGTTTGTTTTTGCTGCAAGAGAGAGGGCTAGAGGAGAGTAAGTTATCAGAGGACGTATTAGGGATTTGTAGAGGTGTAGTTTGGTGCGTTGAGAGGCATGTTTCAGCTTGTAGAGGCCCGCAAGGGCCTTACTAGCTATTGCATGCCTTGAGTGAATGTGTCCGTGTAAACGAAGAAGGTAGTCAAGATTAACGCCAAGGACAGTGACAGATTGTGTGATGGGGATGTAAGTGCGGGTGTCAGCAGTTCTGAGCTCGACAGGTAATGGAGGATCACGTTTCCTGTAGTTAAAATACGTATTGCTGGATTTAGCTGCATTGGTTTTGATCCTCCATTTTTGTTCCCAGATGGCTATCCTGTCGGCCTCATTTTGTGTTTTGTGTGTGAGTGTATCTATATTGGCATGAGTGATAAGTTGTGTAATGTCGTCTGCATAGGCAAGTGTGATGGAGTTGTGGTATACAGGTGTTGGAATGTCGTTAGTGTATAAAATGTAGAGGGTAGGAGAGAGGACAGATCCCTGGGTTACTCCAGCATTTAGTGTGAAGTAGTCAGAGTAACAGCCTTGGAATTTTATTCTCATGGTACAGCCGTCTAGGAAGTTGCAGAGAAGTTTACGAGTAGTGAGAGGCAGGTTAAAGTTAGTGCAGAGTTTGTACTTGAGCCCTTCGTGCCAGACAGTGTCAAAAGCTTTTTCAATGTCTTTTGCAACCAGGGCTGTCCTGTTTCTTTGTTTTGTGTTTATGTGGATGTAGTTGAGAATGATGTTAATGGCATCCTGTGTGGATCTGTGTTCTGAAGCCAAACTGGCCATCAGAAAGAAGAGAATTGTGTTCCAGGTATCTGCGAAGGCGATGATTTTTCAAAGAGTTTTCCTAAAGTTTCGAGGAGGCTGATGGGGCGATAGTTTCTAGGGTCAGAATGGTCTTTATTGGGTTTAGGAAGGAGGATAGCAGTAGCAGCTTTGAAGAGGGAAGGGAAGTATCCAGAGGCAAGGGAAACATTGAGGTTTGTGTAGGCAGTAATGATAGAGTCAGGAATGTGTTTTAGGATAATATGGTTTAGGCCAGAGGCACCAGGAGCCTTGGGAGGAAGATGTCTGAGGAGTTTTTTAATGTCTGTGTTAGTGAAAGGAGTGTCGAGTTCTTGGGAGGAGGTAAGAGAGTCTAGATGTATGTGGCTGTCTGGTGTTGTTTCTTGTGTGAGTTCAGTGTTCCAGTGTTCTATGTTCTGAATGTGTTGAATAACGTTAGGGTGAGGTGGGTGAGGGAGGAAGATGTTCTCCCAGATGTGTTTGAAGATACTGGTAGCAGCCTGCGGGTCTGAGATGTGTGTGTTGTTGTGGGTGATGTGTTTGAATTTGTTGGTGGGAGTTGTGCCTCTGATTTTTTTGATAAAATTCCAGAAGGCTTTAGTGTTTTTAATACGCTGTATGTGGCCTTGGTCTAGGCTGTGTAAAATGTTGTTTCTAAAGTAAGTGAGATCTAATCGGACTTGATTAAATCTATGTGTTGTAGAGGAAGCGGTTGTGGTAGCAGATAATTAGTCTTCTTGTTCTGAGTGACGGTTTGAAGGAATAACGAGTGGTGTGAGTTTTCTTTGGTATTGCGATGTTGGCTGCTTGTGTAATGGTGTCCTGGATGAGAGCAAGTTGAGTATCGATGTCAGAGATAGGTTTGTTGTTGTAGTCATAGGTGAGGTTAATATTGTCTATGTGTTGTTTGAAAGCATCCCAGTCAGCGTTCTTGTAAGAGAAGGAAGGTGTGGTTGGAATGAGGATAGGGTTGGAGGAGATGTGTAAGATGACTGGGATGTGATCAGAGCCTGTAATAGGGCCTGATGAGATGTAGTGTTGAAATAGAGAGCTGGCTCGGTTTGCCAGAATGATGTCTGGTTTGCCTTGGCCCGTGTGGTTGTAGAAGGTATTGAAGTCTGGGCCAAGATGAATTAGGTGTTTATGGTTTGTGAAGTTGAGTAATTGGTGACTAAGTTGGTTGTTACTGGTGTGATGAAAGGCGGTGTGTTTGGCATTCATGTCAGCTAGTAGGTATGTTGGTGTGTTGGTGTAGTTGAAGACCAAGGAAAGATCGTGTATGTTGAGAATAGTGATTGGGCGAGCATAGGTGGTGAAAAAGATAAAGGGGCCAAGGTGGGTGTGTATTCTGACTGCAAGACAGTGTTGGTGAATAAAAGGGATTGGGAGAAATTCGTGTTTTATGTTGGATTTGACAAGGATGGCAACCCCATCGTGGGGATCATAGGGGGACTGTAGTGCAGTATAACCATAATGGCCGATACGTTGAGGGGCTTTGAGGCAGATACTGTTTAGCAAAACAATATCTGGCCTCTCTGCTTCAAGGAGCTCGGCCAGTAGGTGTCTATTTGTAAAGTAAGAACGTATGTTGAACTGAATCACTTTAAACTTGATTTAATGGTTTCGTCAAAGCAAAGTTAATGTCGGGGGAGGAGTTTGGATTAAAGCCCACGATAGTGGTGCCATCGGTGGATGTGTGTTTGTAGGTGCTACGGACCCGTTTCCTGGAGGGGGAGGAAGAGATGGATCTGTTTTTATGATCTTTGGTCTGTCTGTCAGAAGTTGGGGCAGGTTTAGGTTTGAGTGGATTTTGTCTGGAGGAGGTGGAGTTGGACCTGGATGAAGTTTTGGTTGTGGTGGAGGAGTGGGCGAAGGTAGATGCAGAGGAAGTGGAAGCTTTGGTGGGGGATGAGGAAGTGGAAGCTATGGTAATGGATGAGGAAGTGGAAGCTTTGGTTGGGGATGAGCAAGTGGGTAAGGAGGGGGGAGGGGTGGTCGTAGCAGCAGCAGTAGGGGTGTTGGTGGGAGGGGTAGAAGTAGTGCAGAGGGGTAGGGGAGGAGGAGAGCTGGTGGGTGTAGGAAGTGGGGGGGTGGGAGAGAGGGAGGAAGTAGAGGGAGACATAATCACATATGCAGTTTAATGTGATCCTTTATTGACAACGTTTCGCCCACACAGTGGGCTTTTTTCAAGTCACAAACAGATCTACCTGTGAACAGGCAAAAGGGGGGGTTGGCCTGTACATTGCAGAGTCATTTGTTTGCACAGAACTGCTTAATGCCTCAAATGATATAGTGAAAGTTTTAGCAGTAAAGATCGAGAACCAAAACCTAGTCATTGTGGTAGTCTACAAGCCTCCGGATGCAACATCCCAGCAATTCCAGGAACAGCTGTTAAAAATTGACCACTGTCTGGAAAATCTGCCAGCTCCTGCACCCAATATCTTGCTCCTGGGGGATTTCAACTTAAGGCTCCTAAAATGGAGGAATATAGCAAATAATATTGTTGCAGTAATAACACCAGGAGGCAGCTCTGATGAAAACTCACACTCACACGAGCTTTTAAATCTCTGCACAAAATTCAATTTAAACCAGCAAATAGTAGAGCCTACTAAACTGGAGAATACACTAGACCTCATCTTCACTAACAATGATGATCTGACACGATATATCACCATATCAAAAACAATATACTCAGATTACAACATAATTGAGGTTCAGACATGTATGCGCGGAGTCCCAGATCGACATAATGAGATTAGTCACGAGGGAGCATTCACCAAATTCAACTTCAATAACAAAAACATAAAGTGGGACCAAGTAAACCAAGTCCTAACCGATATAAGCTGGGAAGATATACTAAGCAACACAGACCCCAACTTATGCCTAGAACAGATTAACTCGGTGGCACTCGATGTATGCACAAGGCTTATTCCTCTAAGAAAAAGGAGGAGTTGATGTAAAATAGAAAGAGACAGGCGCTCCCTTTACAGGCGACGGAAAAGAATAACAGAGCGGCTAAAAGAGGTCAATATATCTGAAATGCGTAGGGAGACACTGGTCAGAGAAATAGCAAGCATCGAACTTAAGTTAAAGTAATCTTATAGGAGTCAGGAATCGCGGGAAGAACTAAAAGCCATAAATGAAATCGAAAGAAACCCAAAGTATTTCTCCTATGCCAAATCAAAGTCGAGAACAACGTCCAGTATTGGGCCCCTACTTAAACAAGATGGGTCCTACACAGATGACAGCAAGAAAATGAGTGAGCTACTCAAGTCCCAATATGACTCAGTTTTTAGCAAGCCGCTAACCAGACTGAGAGTCGAAGATCAAAATGAATTTTTGATGAGAGAGCCACAGAATTTGGTTAAGACAAGCCTATCTGATGTTATCCTGACGCCAAATGACTTCGAACAGGCGATAAATGACATGCCCATGCACTCTGCCCCAGGGCCAGACTCATGGAACTCCGTGTTCATCAAGAACTGCAAGAAGCCCCTATCACGAGCTTTGACCATCCTATGGAGAGGGAGCGTGGACACGGGGGGTCGTCCCACAGTTACTAAAAACAACAGACATAGCCCCACTCCACAAAGGGGCAGTAAAGCAACAGCAAAGAACTACAGACTGATAGCACTAACATCCCATATCATAAAAATCTTTGAAAGGGTCCTAAGAAGCAAGATCACCACCCATCTAGAAACCCATCAATTACACAACCCATTGCAACATGGGTTTAGAACAAGTCGCTCCTGTCTGTCTCAATTATTGGATCACTACGACAAGGTCCTAGATGCACTAGAAGACAAAAAGAATGCAGATGTAATATATTCAGACTTTGCAAAAGCCTTCGACAAGTGTGACCATGGCGTAATAGCGCACAAAATGCGTGCTAAAGGAATAACAGGAAAAGTCGGTCGATGGATCTATAATTTCCTCACTAACAGAACACAGAGAGTAATAGTCAACAGAGTAAAGTCCGAGGCAGCTACGGTGAAAAGCTCTGTTCCACAAGGCACAGTACTCGCTCCCATCTTGTTCCTCATCCTCATATCTGACATAGACAAGGATGTCAGCCACAGCACTGTGTCTTCCTTTGCAGATGACACCCGAATCTGCATGACAGTGTCTTCCATTGCAGACACCGCAAGGCTCCAGGCGGACATCAACCAAATCTTTCAATGGGCTGCAGAAAACAATACAAAATTTAACGACAAGAAATTTCAATTACTCAGATACGGTAAACACGAGGAAATTAAATCTTCATCAGAGTACAAAACAAATTCTGGCCACAAAATAGAGCGAAACACAAACGTCAAAGACCTGGGAGTGATCATGTCGGAGGATCTCACCTTCAAGGACCATACCATTGTATCAATCGCATCTGCTAGAAAAATGACAGGATGGATAATTATCATGTGGGAGTTCGATACGTGGATTAGGGTAGAAATACTCACGTAGGCTGTTATACGTATAATTACTGTTATGTGGAGAATGCCCGCCAGCCGTACCTATCTCCTTGCTTCCACTCGTAACACTGCCTAGCCGGCTGGCCAGTACCCCGTAGTGGGTGTTTTGAAATAGTGTCAGCTCAGCACAATATGGAGACCGTGACTCAAGACGGTTGGTCGTTTGAGTCAACGGACGGTTACTGGTAACTGGTTACTACTGAGACTGGTAACTGGGTACTACTACTGAGAGCTCGGCGACGCTAACGTATGTCGTCCCGACATACAACTAATACAAACTAGAGATGGCAGGTATACGGCTTGGGCTGATTCTATACAATGTCAAAGTACACAACATTAAACATTATAGATACATAAGTAGAACATTGGAATGAAAGCTTACGTAACTGAAACTGTAATGTAATACAAGGTATACTATAGTACAACTTAAAACTCAACAAATGAACAACGAACTCAACATTGAGATTACAAGTGATAAAAACAAAAATTTTGATCGATCGATCTGTATTCGTGTGATCTACGGATTCTGAGGAAGGAATATATACAAAGAAAGAGTGTTTAACAGAAACGCAGATTCGGTGCACGCAAATCTAGACTGTTAACTCTCAGAATGCGGAGAGAACATGAACACAAAAAAAAAAAATTCTTGAATACTGATAAGTTGATACTGTAATTATTCATCTATACAGGTTATTTACATTTAACCCCAACTCTGCTAGGGTGTGATTGACATATGCAGAATGGGTGTCCTCTCTGGGAGGATCAAATTCTGTAGCATTGGCTAACTCATGCTGTATTTGAGGCAAATCTGAATTGGAAGTTACAAATGATACTTGAGGATTTCTCAATACCTGTCGTGTACGTAGGGAATAACGACATTCAGGTTGCTCATCTGACTGAGTATCAGAGGAAGAGAGTACAGGATCAGGAGGATTGTCAGAGTCTGTCACATTAGTCTGGGTTGGAACATCATTATCATCACATACTAACTTCATATGATCCAAATGCGATTCTTTATACTGACCAGTACTAATCTCTCTAACCTTATACTTATTTCCAGTGATATGTTCAACTACTCTATAAGGACCAACAAACCTTTGATCAAGCTTTGGCATAGCAGACGTTTTGTTAAAATTAGTCAGCATAACTCTCGAACCTACTTTGATTTTGGATGGCTTTGATCGAGTGTTTGCGACTCTTGTGAATTCTGCTGTTAATTTATGAAGTGTTTCACGGATTCTTCTAAAAACACTTTGAGCTAAGCTGGTACGAGTTGCTACGAAATCATCAGGGTTGTAATTTGGTTTCGGATTAGAATATAACAACTCATAAGGCAAACGTTTATCTACTCCATACAATGCATAATGTGGAGTGTCACCTATAGAAACATTGTAAGCAGAATTTATAGCACACTGCACATCAGGTATAACTTCATCCCAAGTTTCACTGTTGGGATTGATAGTGGCTCTCAAGACATCAAGTACTTTCTTATTGGTTCGTTCCGCTAACCCATTGCTGGCAGGATGATGAGGAACAATGGTGGACTTAGAGATCTTGTACAAGGTACACAAATTTACAAGAATTTCATTACAGAATTCACCTCCATTATCTGTTACTAGGGACTTAGGAGTGGTATGCCTGCAGATAATGCGTTCTTTAAACGCTTTAGCTACTGTCTCGGCAGTCTTATCTGCAATAGGAACTAACTCGCAATATCTGGTGAAATGGTCTACCATAACACACAGATGTTTGTTACCTTGGAGAGAACATCGGAAATTAGTTAACAAATCTAGCGCAACTCTTTCCCAAGGTTCGCTAGTAGTTGGATACACTTGGATTGGATTAGGACCATTAGCATTACCTTTATGTTGCATGCAGACACTACATTTCCTAACATACTCAGAAATATCAGTTGCCATTCGAGGCCAAAAGTATTTCAATCTGGCTTGTTTTACTGAACGATCCATACCAGGGTGTGCAACACCTGGTACATCGTGAACTAGCTGTAAGGCTACATTCACTAGTGACTGTGGAATTACTAACTGGTATACTCTTCTGCTTGGAGTACCCAACTCGGCTGTTCGATACAGTAATTCTTGGTTCATGAGAAAGTCACTGATGGGTGCTGGTGGTTTCACATTCAGAATAAGATCTTCCTGGAGCAGGAATCGAATCACCAGAACACAAGGGATCGGTTCTTTCTTACTGGAGGAATGAACAAACTCGGTGGAGTGGATGACTCCCCCCGGTTGAAAAAAATTAACGCTATAACACGCAATATGAGCAAGGGAGAACGAATCTACTATCTCAAACTGCAAGCACAGGAGAAAAGAAATGAACATGGTGAACAATGCTGATATTCAATGAGTCGCACACAGTGACATGAGGTATCAGCAATAAAGAAACTACACTTACAAACTTTAACAACGTGGAAGTTACTCGAGAAATAACTTCTTACAATGCACTGATTACTGTCAACTAGGATGGGATCACAATCTGAAACACAGGACAACACAACACTCAAGTGAGCACACTAACCACAGAAACGTCTTTCTGCACGGCTTGTGGCATCAGCAAGAGATGGCATAACTCGTTGCAAGTAAAGTTCTTCTCAAAGCGTCCCCTGGGAAGGAACGAATACTTGAACAAGTCGCCATCGCAAGGATAGTCGCACTATCCTGCGTGCATGATATTGTGGCTGGAGTCCAGACAGGAGTGACAGTATTACTAGTGCCTGACCGCTCGGCTACGTTAATAAGGAATTCACGGATCTATAGGAACTTAATCTGAACTTCACATTTCGCAGCACTTTAACAAATCTCAGATACAAGCTGTGAGAACAAACACATTGCTCAAAGGCTAGGTATTGTCTTTCAGTCAGTAAGGGAATGTTGGTACTGTGGACTGAATCATATTGACTTTGACTGGCATGATACACTAAGTGAACATTCAAAAGTGACTGGGACATGATCTCAGGGAACTTACTCAAGGACATAAGGCAAAAATAATGAACAATAAAAATGATATAAAATTCTAGAATTGAAATGAAAAGATATACAACTAATTCTGCAGAAATAATGTCTAAATACACTGCAAGAGGAAGGAAAACTCAATTTAAAGGACTATTGACCAAGAGAAAAAAAAATTTACATTGAAATATACAAGTAAAAATATTACTGGAGACTGAATTAAATTCAAAATGAGCTGTCTTTACTCTTGCTAATAAAAAAAAATTAATTAATTAAATTTTAAATCAATGTGAAAGTGTAAAATAAAATTACTAAATTGTTAACTGGGAAATTTAAGTATTTTCTAAGAATGCATAGACAAAATTAAAATATAATTCATAAGATATCAATAAAAGAAAATAATTCACTGCAGAACAGTGCAACAAAATAAGGTGTAGAAACAATCACTGCAGTAATAAAGTGTCACTGGGAAAACTCAGGTAAAATAATGAATTAAAATTATGAAGATCAAAAAAATAAACTGATTGAACACTTTAACTCTTAATTGTAAATTAGACAAAACAATTTACTCAAACAGAGTAAGAAAACACTTTACGTTAAAAGTAATTGAAATTGCATCAAGAGTGAATTTGTTCATGAATATAAAAATATAAAAAAATTAAAACACAGGTACAAAACAGGTAATATAACACTTACAGTGACTGAGCATACTTCTTAAATTAATATTCTTACAACAAAATCCTGCTGTGACTGATACAACAAAAATCTTGCTGTGACTGATACGACAAAAATTTTGCTGGCAAAAATAATGGTACACAGTCTGCGAAAAAATTAGAGAAATGAGACACTGTTGGCATACGAAAAAAAATGACACACATAGAAATAAATGGAAAATTTGGTATACTGGGGTAAATATCACTGCAGAATACAACGCTGAAAGAATACAATAAAAAAAAATTGAATCACTTCACACAGGTGACTGACTGGTACACTACACAATAATACTTACTACAGACAGGAGTAGCATAAAGAAAAACACAGCAGAAAAATATAAGATAAGTGAAAACACTGAAAAATATTGTAAAAAATACTGAGTTAAAGAAATACTGCGTTTACACTGAAAAAAAAAACACAAGGTTTAGAGTACACAAGCAATTTACTATAAATGTCTCACACTCGCAAATGTCTTTAAATGCAAGAAAAATGTCTAAGAAAATTATCACTGGAGTCTGGAGTAGTAGACTGGCGGTGACTGGTGACGGGGGATGAGTGGTATGGTGTCCCGCGCAGTGATGGCTGACGTCACCTACATTCACTGTTGTCGTGAAGAAATGTGCATTCTAGACGAACTCACATAACTGGCTTTATCTCGTTGGCACCAGCTACAATCTCTTGACCAATTATGTGAGCCAAAACAGTACTAGGACCCGGTACAAGGGTGCAAACAACCACAAGTATATAGGGTGGATGGCTGGTGGTGGTGGGAGAGTGGTGGGTATGACTCTCGCTGGGGTACTGCCGCGCACCCCGGGAGGTGGGGGAGAGGTGGGGGAGAAGACTCTCTGGCGGACGCGCTCACTCCACGACCCACGAGATGGCTTAACCCACTCTAAGCCACAGGAATGGTAAAAAACCACTCTTAGCATCCAACAGGGAGCACAGCGATATAAACAATACCTCAGAGGAGCTTGGCTTACTTCTTACTGCGTGGCTTACTTCTCTCTCTCAGCTGGGTTAGAAGCTGGGTTGGCTGGCTGGCTTACCCCACGAGAATGGATGACTGGAAGACGTGTAACGATGCACAAAGCACGGAGGAGCAGTTGGATGACAGGAGACAGGCTGGATGATAGGCTGACTGGCGTTCACTTCCACAGTCTGGCTTACTGACTGGCTTAATTGCAAAATCCGGGTCAACCCCTCGGAGATTGAAGCAATTAGCACACGAACTAAGCCAGGAAGCTTGAAACGGCTGCAACAGGCTTGCAGGCAATAGGTAGTGAGTGAGGGTATAAGCTGCTGGCTGGAGGGTGTGCGAGGGTAGAGCTGGTGGCTCGAGGTGGTGCGGGCGGGTAGTGGCTGACCCTGCCGGCTACTCACAACAGTCTTCAAACGCCTTGAATTACCCTTAAATATGTAAATCCACGCTCCACACCGCTGCACACCATTTATCATGTGGGAGTTCGATACGTGGATTAGGGTAGAAATACTCACGTAGGCTGTTATACGTATAATTACTGTTATGTGGAGAATGCCCGCCAGCCGTACCTATTTCCTTGCTTCCACTCGTAACACTGCCTAGCCGGCTGGCCAGTACCCCGTAGTGGGTGTTTTGAAATAGTGTCAGCTCAGCACAATATGGAGACCGTGACTCAAGACGGTTGGTCATTTGAGTCAACGGACGGTTACTGGTAACTGGTTACTACTGAGACTGGTAACTGGTTACTACTACTGAGATAATGAGAACCTTCAAAACTAGGGATGCCAAGCCCATGATGACACTATTCAGGTCACTTGTTTTATCAAGGCTGGAATATTGCTGCACACTAACAGCACCTTTCAAGGCAGGTGAAATTGCTGACCTAGAAAATGTACAGAGAACTTTCACGGCAGGCATAACGGAGATAAAACACCTAAATTACTGGGAGCGCCTGAGGTTCCTGAACCTGTATTCTCAGGAACGCAGGCGGGAGAGATACATGGTTATATACAACTGGAAAATCCTAGAGGGACTAGTACCGAACTTGCACACGAAAATCACTCACTACGAAAGCAAAAGACTTGGCAGACGATGCAACATCCCCCCCAATGAAAAGCAGGGGTGTCACTGGCACGTTAAGAGACCATACAATAAGTGTCAGGGGCCCGAGACTGTTCAACTGCCTCCCAGCATACATAAGGGGGATTACCAACATACCCCTGGCAGTCTTCAAGCTGGCACTGGACAAGCATCTAAATTCGGTTCCTGACCAGCCGGGCTGTGGCTCGTACGTTGGTTTGCTTACAGCCAGCAGTAACAGCCTGGTTGATCAGGCTCTGATCCACCAGGAGGCCTGGTCACAGACCGGGCCGCGGGGGCGTTGACCCCCGGAACTCTATCCAGGTAAACTCCAGGTAAACCTGGTGTGGAAGGTACGTGAGTATTTATAGTCTGGTTCAGAATGTTGAGGTCAGGTGGAGAATGCTGCATCTGATGATCTACCGGGTGGGGTTATAGAGTCTAAAATCTTGGGCAGCTTGGCAGGGGTATTGGATAAGTTGTGAGCAGACCTTCTGCAGTGTTCTATGTTCTTATGTGGAATAGCGATGAAGAAGTTTCTTGGCATGTGGTTCAGCTATGTTATAGAAGCCATTGTTCTGGTTGAAATTGTTGGTTATAGAGATAAGCGATGATTCCAGGATTCTTCGTTATTGAGTGTTGTCTTCTGTGGCGATAAGTCTTGAGTTTCTGTAGTTAATTAAATGGTTGTGTGAATTGCGATGTTATACACAGGCATTCCTTGTATCGTCAGTCCTGCTTGCGTATTGGTGTTCTGAAATACGTGTTTGGAAGTCTCTTGATGTTTCGCCCACGTATAATTTGTTGCAGTCATTACAAGGGATTATGTATACCCCTGCAGAGGATGGAAGCTTGTCCTGTCTACTACTGGTGATGTCGTTGATGGTCGTGGTTGTGGAGGTAGATACTTGGAATGATGTATTGGAAAAGATGTTGGAAACATGTTTGGCAATGGAGTTGGTGGGGAGGACTATGTATCTCTTCTCGGCAGTATCTTCTCTGGGTGTGTTGAATATGTTTAATGCTCGTCGTCTGCAGTCTCTGATGAAGTGACGAGGATAGTGGAGTTTAGAAAATACTTGTTCAATTATAGTGCATTCTTCCTCAAGGAACTCATTGCTGCAGATTCTGAGTGCGCGCAGGAAGAAGCCTATAATTACACCACGTTTGGTTTTGGTGTCGTGGTGAGAGTAGAAGTGGAGAAGATCGTTTTGGTTGGTTGGTTTTCGATAGACTTGTCGGCTTTACGTGGTTCTCTTTCGAAAATCACCTCTTTCAACAGACTTTTGGTCTACCCATGGGCTCGCTACTCAGTGCCGTCCTGGCGAACTTATACATGGAACATCTGGAAGCCAAGCGTTTCTCCACCATTATTCCTTCGACTGTCACCTGGCTCCGTTATGTTGACGACATTCTCCTCATAACTCCCAGACGCTTCAACGTTCAAGCTCTCCAAGACAAGCTCAACCAGGTCGAGCCTTCAATCCAGTTCACACTTGAAGAAGAAGTCGACAACACTCTTCCTTTCCTTGATGTTCTTCTCTGCAAAACTGACCATGAACTTCGTTTTAAAGTCTATCGAAAACCAACCAACCAAAACGATCTTCTCCACTTCTACTCTCACCACGACACCAAAACTAAACGTGGTGTAATTATAGTCTTCTTCCTGCACGCACTCAGAATCTGCGGCAATGAGTTCCTTAAGGAAGAATGCACTGTAATTGAACAAGTATTTTCCAAACTCCACTATCCTCGTCACTTCATCAGAGACTGCAGACGGCGGGCATTAAACATCTTCAACACACACAGAGAAGACACTGCCGAGAAGAGATACATAGTCCTCCCCACCAACTCCAATGTCAAACATGTTTCCAACATCTTTTCCAATACATCATTCCAAGTATCTACCTCCACAACCACGACCATCAACGACATCACCAGTAGTAGACAGGACAAGCTTCCATCCACTGCAGGGGTATACATAATCCCTTGTAATGACTGCAACAAATTATACGTGGGCGAAACATCAAGAAACTTCCAAACACGTATTTCAGAACACCAATAAGCAAGCAGGGCTGACGATACAAGGAATGCCTGTGTACAACATCGCAATTCACACAACCATTTAATTAACTACAGAAACTCAAGACTTATCGCCACAGAAGACAACACTCAATACCGAAGAATCCTGGAATCATCGTTTATATCTATAACCAACAATTTCAACCAGAACAATGGATTCTACTACATAGCTGAACCACTTGCCATGAAACTTCTTCATCGCTATCCCACATAAGAACATAGAACACTGCAGGTCTGCTCACAACTTATCCAATACCCCTGCCAAGCTACCCAAGATTTTAGACTCTATAACCCCACCCGGTAGATCATCAGATGCAGCATTCTCCACCTGACCTCAACATTCTGAACCAGACTATAAATACTCACGTACCTTCCACCCCATTCTTACCTCTACTAGTGACCTACGTCTCACCTCCTGGCGCTATATAAGGCTCCATCCTATCACTTCAACCCCATATTGTTTCAGACTATGGAACAATACTCTTCTCCAGACTGAGGGACTGACCACCTCAAAACTTCAAGGGTGATGGACTGATTACATCGTCTTCAAGCCTCTTCTGCTTCTATCAACTTTTCTGTACTCGACTGAAGAAGCCTACTGTGTAGGCAAAACGTTTCGAAATAAAGATACCTAACTGTTGCATATGTGTCTTACCTAACCTGTCGGTATTTTGTACCCTTTTATTGTTCAATCTGTTTGTGACTTGAAAAAGCCCACTGTGTGGGCGAAACGTTGTCAATAAAGGATCACATTAAACTGCATATGTTTTTATGTTTCCATTGTGTCGGTATTTTACACCATTTATTTTCATCGAGAAAGTAGAGGTTGTAGGGGGCTTAGAAGAGATGCAGGAAGAAGGGATAATTAAAGAGGGAAGATTGTTTGCAGACAAGATTAGGTTAAGGTCATGTGAGTAGTTTGATTGTTAAGCTTGAGAGATTACCATCGCAGAGTGGGCAGCAGTGGCGAGTTGGCAGTTAGTTTTGTAGTCTAGTGTGGGTGTAGGTGTAGAGGGAGAAGTGCTTGTAGTCTGTGTGTTGGTGTTTGAGGTGTGTAGAGTAGGAGAGGTAGACCAAGTGCGTGGAGTAGCCCAGGCATTGGGGGTAGGAGAGGAAGGTATTGTAGGGGAGGGAGGTGCCGGGAAGAGGTTGGGGAGGGAGGGAGGTTGGCTGGCTCTGAGGGTGGAGAGAATGTCTTTTCTAGAAGGGCAGGAATTTGCAACTGCAGTGTGTGACCCGCCGCAGTTAGAACATTTAAGGGGGAGGTTGCAAGTGTTCCAGAAGTGGCCAGTTGCTGAACATCTGGAGCAGATTTGTGTAGAAGTGCATGAGATTTTGTCGTGGCCGAATTTGTAGCATTTCAGACATTGTGTGATGGGGTGAAAGTTTGGAGTGAAGAGAGTGTTTGGAGGAATGCGGATGGTATTGGCAAGGATTCCTTGATTAAAGTGTGTAGAGGCGTCAGAATGATTTGAACAGCAGATTTTGAGGATGGTAGAGTTTTCAGGTGTGTAAATATCGTCAACAGAGACTTTGTTCTTAGTACTAATGTCTTTGATTAAGTCTTCTTTGTCATCGTCATAGGCAGTCAGGAGAGAATAGTCTACGTGTTTTGCGATCACTGTGCATTTGGCGCGGTGCTCAGGAGTCCAAATAATAGTGAAGCCTGCATTGAGAAGTTTTTGTCTGGTCTCGGTTGAGGTGTACGTTTCATAGGAATGTCTGTCAAGAAGGAGTTTGAAGCCTGAGTTGGTTTTAAAGACTTTAAGTTGAGGTGCGCCAGTGATCTGGTACAATAAATTTCCAGGACAGATAGTGGCATGATCAGATTTAGAGTATTTGAGGTTAAGCGAGAAAGAATTGGGTTTGGAAGAGGTAGAGGCAGGGTAGGCCTTAGAGGCAGGAGTAGACAGAGTAGAGGGAGGTGTTGGCGGTAGAGGAGGAATGGTAAGGGGGAAGGAAGTGGAAGGCATTGAAGGCATCTTAAATTAGATATGGAGGCCAAATCTGTGAGAAAAATTGGCTAGGCAAGTACGTGTGAAGTAGGCACACGTACTTGCCTAGTTATAACTTTAAAGTTTTCTTGTGGAGTCCGTCTCTGGAGGCACAGGACACTGAGGAGGTGAGCTGTAGCTTGATGGAGCACTGTATGCCCTGAACGGTGAGGAGAGGCAACACTGGCTGTATGGCGTGCAGACCACACGTACAGGCTGAGGCGTGGAGACTTCAGACAGCAACAGGAGTGCAGAGGGAGGCTTCCTGCCCTTGGGTAGGCAGCCACCGACGCACCAATCCTGCTGGTCTAGACGAAGGTCCAGTAACCACCACAGGATGAAAAGAGGCAACACTGGCTGTGAGCGGCGAGGAGAGGCAACACTAGCTGTATGGCGTGTACACTACATGTACATTCTGAGGCGTGGAGACCTCAGACAGCAACAGGAGTGCAGAGGGAGGCTTCCTGCCCTTGGGTAGGCAGCCACCGACGCACCAGTCCTGATGGTGAAGACTAAGGTCCAGTAACCACCACTCTGAGGAAAGTCTCTCTCAACACGGGGTAATTAGAGAGGCGAGATCGTTGGTCGATGAAGGTGTGTGTGTGTGTGTGCTCAAGCAGAAGAAAGGCGCCTAACGCTTATATAGTAACGTCAGGTGGAAATGGGACGGAAAGCAGAGGAGGGCATAGTCACTGGTAGGCGGGATTCCCCAGTGGAAGTAGGTCCTACATAAAGAGATAGGTTAGTTGTAGTAGTAGTTGTCGTAGTCGTGAAGGTTATGTACATGTCCTTAGAATCAAGATTCCATGATGTTGCAGTGTCTGACAAGTTGTACAAGAATGGTATACAATACCGACAAGATGAAATTGAGACACATGTGCAACATCTGGGTATCTTTATTGTAGACGTTTTGCCATCCAGTGGCTTTATCAATACAAATTCCATAACATAACTTGAAGACAGAAGAACTATGTACAGAAGATGAGGTAATCAGTCCCTCAACCTAGCAGTAGGTGCGATGAGCACCGTAGTCGTGGAGATTCTGAAGCAGACGAAAGGCGGCTGACGCTTATATATTAACGTCAGGTGGAAATGGGACGGGAAGCAGACGAGGGCATAGTCACTGCAAAATCATCTAACAGTCTTGCAAAATCATCTAACACATCATCAAAACCAATGATTTTCCCTATATAGGCCTATTTGTACTTTGTTTTCATATAATAGGATATACAGAAACGAAGAATTTTTCTCTCATGTGGCTGCAACACTGTTTTATGCATTAGTGTCACTTTTTTTTAAAGGCTCTGTGGTGTCACCCCCTAAATGGTGTCACCCTTTCCCCCCTCCCCCTTACGACGCCACTGCTTGTATGTTGTTGCAGCAGTACTTGCAATTAAGAAATCACTGGAGGGTGGAACTGGGGTGGGAGCTGCGTTTCACTCGATCGGCCAACACTAATTAATGAAAAAAATTTTATTCTGTAACTAGGATTTGGCAGCATCACTGACGTATTGGCACTGCGATGTCTCTCTGGCACTCCATTCCGAATTTGTCATGAAAAGAAAAACTGTAATATACCTTATTTCCATCACTCAAAAAAATATTTGGAAAGTTTTTTAAATTTAGTAAAATGTCTGCAGTTTTACCCCACAAATGAAAAAAAAATGAGCTGTTGCGTAAATATTTTCATCAGTTTGTAAAACTCATTTTTTTTACACAGGGTTTGACAAGGTTAGGTTAAGGATCCTTAGTTTTATTGACAAGCTATTTACAGGTTAAGGATTCCTAATTTTACTGACAAGCTAAGAGCTGTTACCTACATCAGCTCATTTGAAAGCATTTTTATTGTTGTAAAACATACAAGTCGGGAGCAGGATGAAGTTGGAGACATCTGTGGGCCAGCATTTTCATCTGATCAACTGACTTTATCTCGTTGACATCATAATGCTGTACGAATGTGTTCCAGACTCGAGTCATCCTGGGTATGTATGATCTCAGATGGAGTGATGTTCTGGAGAAGGGTACAGCCAGAGTGAAGTTGCTGCTTTCCCCTCGTCTTGAGGTATAGAAGCTTGCTTCACGCTCTCCTCGAAGTGGATCCAAGTGTGGTACTTTGACAATATTGGCCTTGTACATAACAATAAGGCCACCCACATCCCTCCTGAAGGCTCTACTGAAATGACAGATCTATCCAAGATTGGCCCAGGCAAGAGATGAGATGTCTTGCTCTGTTCTCTACTCTATCAAGCAGCCGCAGATGAAAGGAGGGGCAGGCAAACCAAGAAAGTGGAGCACACTCAAGGTGTGAGCGTACTTGTGCCTCATACAGAATCTTGCAACCCCTACTGTCAAGCAGCTGTGAGATACGGCGAAGTGCTGTAAGCTTCCTGGCTGCCTTGTTTGCAAGATTTACAACGTGGTTCTTCATGGTCAGTTTGGAGTCAGATTTCACCCCAAGGACGTCAACTTCTTCCCCAGGTGCCAACACCCTCATGTTCATCCTTAATACTGGTTCCTAGAGGCCATCATCATTTGTGTTTTCTCAGGTGCAAATGTTACTTGCCACCTATTTCCCCATGCTGATATAGCTCTTAGCTGGTGATTGATGTAGCTTAGAGCAGCTGGCATTTCTTCTCTTGGATAAGTGAATCTCACTGTACAGTCGTCTGCATATACATGGGCTTCTGGGATAAGATGAAGAAGGTCATTGAAGTAGACATTCCATAACAATGGTCTCAGCATGCTTCCTTATGGAACATTTGCCCCAATAGGATGTCTTGCTGATACCGTTCCATTGAGAACTACCCTTAGAGATCTACCATGTAGGTAATCACTGAGGAGACATAGCGTAGAGCCTGCAATTCCCAGAGCTTGCAGTTTTGCTAAGAGGCCCTGGTGCCACACCTGGTTGAAAGCACCAGCAATGTCCAGTGCTACCACACAGCTGACTTTGGATTTATCTAGTGACTGGTGCCACTTAGTAGAGAGGTTTAACAACAGATCGGCAGCAGAGTAACCTTTCCTGAAGCCATATTGCCGGTCACAAAGTAGTGAGTGGTAGTCAAAAAAACTCTGTCATTTGTCTTGAGATTATTGTCTCAAGGTTCTTGACAGTGATTGTCAGCAGTGACACTGGTCTATAGTTGCCGACTCCTGCTCTGTTCTTTTTGTGAACATGGACTACATTTGCCTCTTTCCTCTTACACTGTACTAGGCAGTGCTGAAAGATGCGAGTTAGAGGTGCTGCTTGTTGGTCTGCACATCTCAGTAATCTTGAGCTCAGGTTGCCTGGGCCCACAGCATTTTCTTTGTCAAGCAATTTAAGAAGGAAATGCACCTCTTCCTGCCTTATTGTCACCACTGACAGTTTTGACACAATTCTTGCAGCTAGCCAAGGAGGGTCCCTTACTGGATCTGGAGCTTGCATTTTGGTAGCAAAGTGTTCGGCAAAGAGGTCCGCTTTCTCTTGATTACTATTAGAGGTGGTCCCATCCTGTCGATTTAGAGGTGGAATGAGTTCATCAGGTACATAAGCTTGTCTGTCCTTGAGCAGGGACCTACTCTACCTGATGCTAGCTTTCGTTTGGTGTCCACCTCCCATTTAGCGATGGCCCACTTTTAAATGTCACCCATATGCCTACAGGCTTGCCTGTGCAAGTTCCTGTTATAGGTGGTAGGATGTCTCTTATACCTCTGCCAGTAGTAGCCTCTCTACAACGAAAGCCAAACCAAGGCTTCATCACATTGCCGGTGAGGAATGTGTTCTTGTTGTAGATTAAGGATGTGTCCAATGAAGGCTTTCACTTGGTTGTCAACATCCCCTTGAAGAAGAGCATTCCAATCGGTGGTGGCGAGCTCAGAGCAAAGGGCTGGCCAAATGCCTCTTTCCCATAGCCAGGTTGTGCTTGTGGACTCCTCACCTTGTTCTTTTGGGATCTTAATTGTAGTAAAAACAGCCTTGTGGTCAGATGATCCAAAGTAGCCGAGGGGTTTACAAGTGACTATACCTTCTGCCAGATCACTCACTACTGGGTCAAGATGTGAGTAGGGAAATCAACAAAGTTTCTCATGTCAAATACTGCAAGGAGATCATCAAAGTCCTTCTGTATAAGGTGTTGGTTGAGATCACCAACAATTATTATATGTTGACAGTTGTGCTGTAGCAGAAGGGAGTCCACATTTTCCATTAGGAAGTTGATGGGGGTCTGCATATTGCCACTGAGGTCTGTACATTGCACATGCTGGCACAGAGGTACTAGTGTTTATGCATAACTTGAAGAACATCATTTCAAATTGAGTAGTGATGACATCAATGTGTTGGGCATGTACACTTTTAGAGAAGCAGACAGCAACACCTCCTCCTTGCCCTTGCCTGTCTCTTCTCATCCATGAGGTGTAGCCAGCAATTCTTGCAAAATTTTCTGGAGTTCTGTCGTCCAAAAATGTTTCAACAACAGCTATCATGTCGGGACGTCGAGTGTTCACAAAACTGTGTGTGAATTTTCCAACATTAGTAATGAAACCTCTAATGTTGGCCGACAGGATGCTGATAGACTGGCTCCTCATGATGTGGTCAGCTTGAGGTGGTGGGTGAGATATGAGATAGGTAGGGCACTGAGGCAGCTGCAGGGATGTAGGTCTGTGGTCTTGTATAAGGCGCAATACCAACTGCTGGGCTGAGATAGGAGTAGCTGAGTGGTTGACATGTGAGTGTGTTTACCAGTTCAGAGATCCTGCTGGTTTGTTCCGAGAACAGGTCTCTAAACAGGTGGTCCTCTCTGCCAAGTTCGTTTTTCTTCCGGCACTGGTCCTCCTGATGTCCTTTCTTGTGGTAGTAATTGCACCTGGTATCTTGCATGCAGTTGTTAGTGGTGTGCCCCTTCCGGTGACAGAGAGAGCACTTCCTAGGTGCCTGGGGGGGGTGGACTATTATTTGTTGCACCTCCTGTTTTTTGCTGATTTGTCCGCAGGTTCTGCCGCTGGGACTGTATTAGTAGAAAGTGAGACGGCCGTAGATGTCTTCCTCTATCACGTCCTCTTCCATGTCCTCTACCACGTCCTCTACCACGCCCCTGTGCATTTCTGATAGATGTGTCCCTGCTGTTCGTACTATGGCGCAGTAGGTGTTCAGGTGCAGTGATAGTACCCTGATTATTAACTGCATCAATCTCTGGTGGAGAAAATCCTGACTCAGTACTTGCCGATGAAGCACTGCTGCCAGATGTTCGAATAATGTCGGCTGGTGTGCTCACAGGTGTAGGATTAGAGATGGAATGTGCACTGTTTAGTGTACGGGCAGGTGCTGAAGCAGAGATGTCAGGTGTAGGAGAATTAACAGATCCAAGGCTTGCTTCGTTGCTGGGAAGAGGATCTGTTCCCTCTGTGGGGGGTTAGTGATGACAGAATTCCGCCTGTTATTTACCCCTGAGTTAAGCTCAGTGTAGGACTTCCAGTCTTTGTCAATAGTGTCACCATCAGCTGAGCAGCTTATGTCACTTGATGTAGGCTTGCCCTGGCCTTCTGCAATAGCTTGAAGGTTATCTAATGATTTGAGGAGCCCATGAAGTGCTTCCCTATGAAGCACTTCGGGAAAACCCTTTTAGTTATTTCATTAATAATGGAGTAATAAAAATAGATCGGTCAATCACTTCCGAGTTATCGAGGAAAATGTGGCCAAGTATTTTTCTCGGGAACAATTTTTTTTTTTTTTTTTTTTTTTTGGGGGGGGGGAAGGGGGAAGAAAATCGCACTTTTAAGTTTAAGTTTAATATGTTTATTATGCACCCCATACCCATCCTGTGGGCGGTAGTCAAAAGATTACAGAGGTACATAATGGGTCCAGGGACTGGGCCTCAAAGTTTTGATAGCTGAGCAAGTTACAGAGGCAATGAATTCACAATTTACAAAGGTAATGAACTCACAATTTACAAAGGTAATGAACTCCAGGTAGGTCTAGTCACAATCATTACAAGTTACAAAGGTATTTACAGATTACAGAGGTACACAATGGGTCCAGGGACCGGGCTCCAAAGTTTTGATGGCTGAACTAGGTACAAGGTAATGAACTCACAAGTTACAAAGGTAATGAACTCACAAGTTACAAAGGTAATGAATACTGTAAGAATGGTTACTTACGTTTATACATGGCTGCAATCATGAACAAATTTTAGAGTAATGAGCAATTCACACTTCCACACCCGGTCACAACTGTAGTGAGTTATTGGTGCAAATGTTGATTGCTGAGTCTCTCTCTCTCTCACACACACACACACACACACACACACACACATACAAATTCATACACACACACACATAAACACACACACACACACACACACACAAACTCATACACACACGCACACACACTCATACTCACACACACTCATACACACACTCACACTCATACACACACACACTCATACTCACACACACACACACACACACACACACACACACACACACACACACACACACACATGCACACATGTGGTAATGCTTTATTTACAGCTAGCAAAGTCAGGGTATTTCTCCAGAATGGTCTGTAATATACCACTGTGGATAAAATACTTAGCCATTTCTTGAACACTTCTGAGTGAGTTGTTTCTAAATTCATTAATTTTATCGCACTCCAGTACATAATGACGCAGGGTGTGACAATAATCCATCTGGCAAAGTTTACATTTCGTTTGGTCTACATCTGGTGGTGGTGATTTAACCTGCCAAAGATACTTGTAACCCAGCCGGAGCCGGGCGGTAGTGACATCCAAGAGTCTGCTTATTTTGTTGGATGCACCATAGACATGTGGCTCCTCCTGCATGATAGAATGATGATAGATGGACTCACTGGTGTCAATCTCCCTGAGCCTTAAGTCCATAAAATTCAGCTGAAGTTCTTTTCGTATTATTGTTCTCAAACTACTACCTGACAAGCCAAGATTGTAATCTACTCCCTCTTTGAAAGCATACAGCTTAGCCAATTTATCAGTTCTATCATGCATCTGAAGACCAATGTGAGATGGAATCCACAGCATGTGCACTCTGACTCCACTGTCCACAATCCTACCATACCTGTGTCTGGCTTCTGACACAAGCATGCCACAATTTATGCTTAATGAGTTGAGAGCATTTATGGATGACAGAGAATCAGTTACAATTAAACTGTCAATCTTTGATACATAGATGCATTTCAGTGCAAGGAGTATGGCAAACAGTTCTGTCTGAAGGGTAGAGGCCCAATTATTGATGCGTGCTCCAATTTCTTTAAGAGAGCCATCACTCTGTACGACAACAGCAGCACTACCAGCTGCACCAGTGGATTGGTGAACAGAACCATCAACGTAAATAATTTGCGAGAGTGTGTGCTGTGTGACTAAGTTATCAATACAGCTTAAGGCCTCATGTTTGGCTTCAAGGCGAAGTTTTGGTTGTGATTTAAGAAGTAGTTTGGGGGGAAATGGAGGAATGGTAGTTTGGAATGGGGTAATATTCCATGGAGCGGAGAAGTGCCGCTGTTGCCTTACTTGACATAGATCATGTATCTGATTCATGCGGAGGTCGGTTCCAGTCTTTTCGATCCATCTGGAGGAGTGTTCACCAGTGCTGAGGAAAGTTTGGAGGGCTTCTGTGCAGGGGTTTGAATGAGCTTGCCTGAGCATATTAACCCCAATTAGGATATTTCTTTCAGTAACACGATCTCTGATGCTTGGAATATCAAGTTCTTTTTGCATATTTAAAATTTTGGCAGTACGAGGGCATCCTAGGATGATCCTCATTGCTTCGTTCTGCAGTTTTTCCAGCCCTCCAAGCTTCCAGTCAGACACAAGAGCAAGTAGTGGCGCAGCATAATCAACCAATGATCTAATATAAGCAAGATACATCATTTTCACAATTTTAACATTAGCACCATACCTGGGGTGAAGCCCTGCCACAACTCTAAGTGCTCTTAGTCGTTCTTTGTATTGGCGACAAAGTCTTGTTACAACAGGTCCAAGTAGTGGAACCTCAAAGCCTAGATACCTGTATCTGCTTACATATTCTAGAAGAGACCCATCATGCAATTGGATCTGACGAACTGTGCCTCTCTGTCGAGGAGGACGCCTATTGAGTATCTTTGTTTTATCAGTAGAGATTATCAACCCCAGGTCCTGACACGAGGCTAGTACATGATTAAGAATGTTTTGGGTGTTGGAGAATCCGGTGGTGTGAATCATTATATCATCAGCAAAACTAATCACATAATTATGGGGCTGACTAGGCATAGCATTAAGTAATGCATTAATTAGAATATTGAACAGTGTGGGACTGAGCACACCTCCCTGTGGGGTTCCTAATTCAAAGTCTTTAGTTACACTTCTATGTCCCTGGAACAACACAGACGATTTTCTGTTGGACAGGTAGCCTTTAATCCAGCGGAGAAGCCATCCTCCAACATCCATTCTGGCAAGTTCACTAATTATTACATGTCGGTTGGCTACATCGAAAGCGGATTTAAGGTCAAGGAAGGTAGTGTAGGAACTGTCAGTGTGCAGGGTGAGAAAGGTGGCTATGCAATGATGCACGCTCCTTCCATGCATGAAACCATGTAACCGGGGAGACAAAAATTGTTTGATTCTGTACATGAGACGATTAAGAATCATTCTCTCAAATGTTTTACACAAGCAGCTAGTAAGAGATATTGGGCGAAATGCATTTTGTTGATTGGGCTTAGGAATTGGAATGATGAGGCTGTTGGTCCAAGATTGAGGGAGCTCCCCAGTTACATAGCTCATGTTATATAATTCAAGTAATGGATTACCTGGTACTCGACACAGCAATCTGAGTATGTTGTAAGTAATACCATCCTCACCAGGCGACGTGGAGTTGCCCTTAGTTAGCGCTGCATCAAGTTCATAATTAGTGAAAGGAATGTTGCAATCATCTGCCTTACTGAGCATAAAGCAAACAAGTCTCTCCCTTGCATCATATTTATCATTTAATTTTGCCTGTGTGGTACTGGGAAGATTGTCATAGCTAGATGTAGCAGCCCAAGCACTGACTAACTCATTCGCCCTATGCAAGGGATGAGGGTGCGCGATCTGCCCAGTTCGTTTACCCTTAATTCTATTTATGTCCCTCCATGCCCGGCTAAGTGGGGTGTGAGCATTAAGACCGTTGACAAATTTTTCCCAGTCGGTTTGCCGCAGCTCTGTCATACGCTCTCTGGCAGCAGCAAGGGCAGTTTGGAAGAGCCTCAGCATTCCAGGGGTACGATGTTTTCTATAGGCTAGGCCTAGTCTGCGAGCAGTACGTTTCAGTGTACGAAGTTTAGAATCATTGTAATAAGTATGGTTTTTGAAGGAGGTATGATTATTACGGAAGTTTGTTGGGTTTAGAGTACCAAGAGGTTGCAGTGGCGGCTCTAAGTAGTTCTGAATACTGCTCACAAGATCATTGTTAAAGGTCTCTACAGAGGAACACTCATAGGAATTATACCAGTCAGTCACATGTGCAACAAAGTCATCATGCTGATCTGTGGGAACATTAAAACGTTTCCGTTTGAATATCCCACCAGGAAGGATAGTATTACCAATATCTAGAGAGGTTAGCCTAGGGAAATGATCAGACGCTATATCTGTTACAATGGAAGACTCACAACTGGCAGAAGTAATGTTGAAGCCCAGGCACAGATCAAGGACGCCTCCATAGATATGTGTGGGTTCAAGGTCACCTACAATTTGGACATTATCGTGACTGTTTAAGAGTGACAACAGTTGATTGCCATTACGATTACCAAACTGTGAGTTTCCAATGCTTTTGTGTCTCGCATTGTAATCGCCAATAATAAGAGTAGGCTCAGAATGAGCACAAGTTGGGAGCTCCAAGTAATTAAATTTATCAGCAGGAGCATACAAGTTAAATATGTTGAGAGCAGAGTTCCCTATATAAATCCTAACACCGTGATATTGTAGCCCCTCTGTTTTCTTGTGTGCAAGAAGTTGATGGGGAAGTGATTTTTTAATATATAGAACACAAGAGTTAGTAGATTTGAGGTTATATGCAACAAATGATGGTAATTTAGGGGGTTGGGATTTTTCAGGGACTCTGCACTCTTGTAGACACACAACATCAATGGGTTCGGTGGTTACTTTATGATGAAGTTCAGGAAGCCTTTTTCTAAGTGATGCAATATTCCAGCTTAATATAGAAAGTTTATACGAGTTTTGATCCATTATAGTAGTCCTGGGATCATCTTGAGTTTCTCAGCATAATGAAAAAATTGTTCATATAAATAGCAGACCTTATCAATGTCAACAGTGCTACCCTTGTCCATGAGTTTTGCAAGTGCACCTCCAGTTGTAAGGCCTCGTGGGAGTCTTCGTAAACCCAGAGCATGACGCACTTTTGCAAAGTCTTTTTTGAGGAGAGGAGTGTTCTACTATAGTAACCCCTGTAATGCATACAGTTTTCTCTAGTGTAAGTAGATCAGAGAGTGTGTGACGTTATGTCTTTGAGTGTAAACTGCCATATAGCGTTCTTTACGTTCGGCTATCATGGCTTCTGGGAAAACGTCATTTTTAATTCATCTGGTAATCTGTATTATATTTATATGTGATTTAATGTGTATCTTATATAATTTTAGAGAACAAGTGATAGATAAATAAATACAATTGTCAACATTAGCGTAAAAAATATAACATTTTATAGCGCCATGAGCGACGTGTTCCTCTAAATCAAGACGTCTTCCTCGTCGCTCCTGGCTGCTCCCTGGTCTGTCAAAGTTCATATAATAATAATAATAATAATAATAATAATAATAATAATAATAATAATAATATTAATAATAATAATAATAATAATAATAATAATAATAATAATAATAATAATAACTTTATTTCTACAAGTACGTGTACAAGGTATACAGGCCTAGTTGACATCAATGACATACTACTAGACAGAAAGCTGCTTGTTAAGCAGAGCATTTAGGGCAAATTAGGTCAATTTTGTCCCAGGATGCGACCCACACCAATACAGTAACACTCAGGTACCCATTTTACTGATGTGTGAACATGGAAGGAAAGGAAAAACACTCAATGTTTCCATCCTTTTCCGGGAATTGAACCCAGACCCTCACCATGTGCAACGAGAGCTTTTACCACCAGGTCACGGGCCACCACTTCTTAGCAATGCCATATAGTGATTTAAATATATTAAATGGGCAAAAATAGTAAAAAAAAAAATTGCCTAAAATTCACTTCATGATTATGGATATACGTGCTAATTGTGGCGCCATCATAAGAAATGTTGTGATGGCTCTAATTCGTCTTAAACATCATATAAACATGAGACCAACACCAAAATGTTACCAATTTGTTGAACTATTTTTCAATGACCTTAACATGCTTTTCATTTTTTTTTCGATTTTTTTTTTTTTTGGCTCTTGCGTGGGCCTGTACATTCCCTTAGACTTCCTGCAAGCCTGTGTGAACGTCTTAGGAGCTGTTGGATGCAAGTGGTTTTCATGACTTGATGTTCTGTTGAAGTGTGAGCAAGGTAACATTTATGAAGCGAGTCAAGGAAACCGGTTAGTTGGACTTGAGTCCTGGAGGTTAGAGGTACAGTGCCTGCACTTTGAAAAAGAGAGGTGGGGATATAAGCCGTTTTGAAATGTAGTATCGGCGTCCCTCTAGCAAAACAGTGATTGATTGATTGAGTGATGGTAAAAGTGTTTCTTCTTTATTTTTGGGTAACCCTGCTTCGGTGGGAGACTGACAGTTTAAAAAAAAATGTAAAATAAAAGGACACAAGTGCAACTTTTTTTTTTATATTTTATTTAAAACTAATACAGTTTAACATAAAAATAAAGAAACAGTATGGATCTCAATCAAATTAACTGACAAACGGATTGCACCTATATGCACGCAAGATATTGCTGCCAAACATACAACAAGAACTTACAGCAAGAACATAACTAAAAAAAATATTGTCACAGGGTCATGAATTGACATATATACACCTTCATTAATGCAAAACCTTGCATATATATAACTTGTACATATAACATGACATCTGACAAAGGCTCAATACACTTGAACATAAAATATACAAAAGTTATGTCAGTTAAATCCCATCCTTCGCATTAATCAAAAAAACAAAACCTAACAGATGACACCCGAATCTGCATGACAGTGTCTTCCATTGCAGACACTGCAAGGCTCCAGGCGGACATCACCCGAATCTTTCAGTGGGCTGCAGAAAACAATATGAAGTTCAACAATGAGAAATTTCAATTACTCAGATATGGTAAACATGAGGAAATTAAATCTTCATCAGAGAACAAAACAAATTCTGGCCACAAAATAAAGCGAAACACCAACGTCAAAGACCTGAGAGTGATCATGGCGGAGGATCTCACCTTCAGGGACCATAACATTGTATCAATCGCATCTGCTAGAAAAATGACAGGATGGATAATGAGAACCTTCAAAACTAGGGAGGCCAAGCCCATGATGACACTCTTCAGGTCACTTGTTCTATCTAGGCTGGAATATTGCTGCACACTAACAGCACCTTTCAAGGCAGGTGAAATTGCTGACCTAGAAAATGTACAGAGAACCTTCACGGCGCGCATAACGGAGATAAAACACTTCAATTACTGGGAGCGCCTGAGGTTCCTGAATCTGTATTCCCTGGAATGCAGGCGGGAGAGATACATGATTATATACACCTGGAAAATCCTAGAGGGACTAGTACCGAACTTGCACACGAAAATCACTCACTACGAAAGCAAAAGACTTGGCAGACGATGCAACATCCCCCCAATGAAAAGCAGGGGTGTCACTAGCACGTTAAGAGACCATACAATAAGTGTCAGGGGCCCGAGACTGTTCAACTGCCTCCCAGCATACATAAGGGGGATTACCAACAGACCCCTGGCAGTCTTCAAGCTGGCACTGGACAAGCACCTAAAGTCGGTTCCTGATCAGCCCGGCTGTGGCTCGTACGTTGGTTTGCGTGTAGCCAGCAGCAACAGCCTGGTTGATCAGGCTCTGATCCACCAGGAGGCCTGGTCACAGACCGGGCCGAGGGGGCGTTGACCCCCAGAACTCTCTCCAGGTAAACTCCAGGTAACATCATAATCTTACTAGAACATCTACATACGTATCCCTAACAATACAGCTTTACATATACCAACATACGAAAAAAAAACATAAACCGTCTAGATATGTCTGTATACCATACAGATTAAAACTTAACATCAAGAACTTAGCATTGACACCAAACCGGTATCAGGGTACAGACCAGAATTATAAACTTTAAAAAGAATCGAGTCATACATATATAAAGTATTACATAACGTCTGACCCATGACAAAGGCTCAATACAATAGAAAGGGATATATATATATATCTGATTTTTTTTTTTTTTTTTTTTTTTTTTTTTTTTTTTTTTTTTTATTATCACACCGGCCGATTCCCACCAAGGCAGGGTGGCCCGAAAAAGAAAAACTTTCACCATCATTCACTCCATCACTGTCTTGCCAGAAGGGTGCTTTACACTACAGTTTTTAAACTGCAACATTAACACCCCTCCTTCAGAGTGCAGGCACTGTACTTCCCATCTCCAGGACTCAAGTCCGGCCTGCCGGTTTCCCTGAATCCCTTCATAAATGTTACTTTGCTCACACTCCAACAGCACGTCAAGTATTAAAAACCATTTGTCTCCATTCACTCCTATCAAACACGCTCACGCATGCCTGCTGGAAGTCCAAGCCCCTCGCACACAAAACCTCCTTTACCCCCTCCCTCCAACCCTTCCTAGGCCGACCCCTACCCCGCCTTCCTTCCACTACAGACTGATACACTCTTGAAGTCATTCTGTTTCGCTCCATTCTCTCTACATGTCCGAACCACCTCAACAACCCTTCCTCAGCCCTCTGGACAACAGTTTTGGTAATCCCGCACCTCCTCCTAACTTCCAAACTACGAATTCTCTGCATTATATTCACACCACACATTGCCCTCAGACATGACATCTCCACTGCCTCCAGCCTTCTCCTCGCTGCAACATTCATCACCCACGCTTCACACCCATATAAGAGCGTTGGTAAAACTATACTCTCATACATTCCCCTCTTTGCCTCCAAGGACAAAGTTCTTTGTCTCCACAGACTCCTAAGTGCACCACTCACTCTTTTTCCCTCATCAATTCTATGATTCACCTCATCTTTCATAGACCCATCCGCTGACACGTCCACTCCCAAATATCTGAATACGTTCACCTCCTCCATACTCTCTCCCTCCAATCTGATATTCAATCTTTCATCACCTAATCTTTTTGTTATCCTCATAACCTTACTCTTTCCTGTATTCACCTTTAATTTTCTTCTTTTGCACACCCTACCAAATTCATCCACCAATCTCTGCAACTTCTCTTCAGAATCTCCCAAGAGCACAGTGTCATCGGCAAAGAGCAGCTGTGACAACTCCCACTTTGTGTGTGATTCTTTATCTTTTAACTCCACGCCTCTTGCCAAGACCCTCGCATTTACTTCTCTTACAACCCCATCTATAAATATATTAAACAACCACGGTGACATCACACATCCTTGTCTAAGGCCTACTTTTACTGGGAAAAAATTTCCCTCTTTCCTACATACTCTAACTTGAGCCTCACTATCCTCGTAAAAACTCTTCACTGCTTTCAGTAACCTACCTCCTACACCATACACTTGCAACATCTGCCACATTGCCCCCCTATCCACCCTGTCATACGCCTTTTCCAAATCCATAAATGCCACAAAGACCTCTTTAGCCTTATCTAAATACTGTTCACTTATATGTTTCACTGTAAACACCTGGTCCACACACCCCCTACCTTTCCTAAAGCCTCCTTGTTCATCTGCTATCCTATTCTCCGTCTTACTCTTAATTCTTTCAATTATAACTCTACCATACACTTTACCAGGTACACTCAACAGACTTATCCCCCTATAATTTTTGCACTCTCTTTTATCCCCTTTGCCTTTATACAAAGGAACTATGCATGCTCTCTGCCAATCCCTAGGTACCTTACCCTCTTCCATACATTTATTAAATAATTGCACCAACCACTCCAAAACTATATCCCCACCTGCTTTTAACATTTCTATCTTTATCCCATCAATCCCGGCTGCCTTACCCCCTTTCATTTTACCTACTGCCTCACGAACTTCCCCCACACTCACAACTGGCTCTTCCTCACTCCTACAAGATGTTATTCCTCCTTGCCCTATACACGAAATCACAGCTTCCCTATCTTCATCAACATTTAACAATTCCTCAAAATATTCCTTCCATCTTCCCAATACCTCTACCTCTCCATTTAATAACTCTCCTCTCCTATTTTTAACTGACAAATCCATTTGTTCTCTAGGCTTTCTTAACTTGTTAATCTCACTCCAAAACTTTTTCTTATTTTCAACAAAATTTGTTGATAACATCTCACCCACTCTCTCATTTGCTCTCTTTTTACATTGCTTCACCACTCTCTTAACTTCTCTCTTTTTCTCCATATACTCTTCCCTCCTTGCATCACTTCTACTTTGTAAAAACTTCTCATATGCTAACTTTTTCTCCCTTACTACTCTCTTTACATCATCATTCCACCAATCGCTCCTCTTCCCTCCTGCACCCACTTTCCTGTAACCACAAACTTCTGCTGAACACTCTAACACTACATTTTTAAACCTACCCCATACCTCTTCGACCCCATTGCCTATGCTCTCATTAGCCCATCTATCCTCCAATAGCTGTTTATATCTTACCCTAACTGCCTCCTCTTTTAGTTTATAAACCTTCACCTCTCTCTTCCCTGATGCTTCTATTCTCCTTGTATCCCATCTACCTTTTACTCTCAGTGTAGCTACAACTAGAAAGTGATCTGATATATCTGTGGCCCCTCTATAAACATGTACATCCTGAAGTCTACTCAACAGTCTTTTATCTACCAATACATAATCCAACAAACTACTGTCATTTCGCCCTACATCATATCGTGTATACTTATTTATCCTCTTTTTCTTAAAATATGTATTACCTATAACTAAACCCCTTTCTATACAAAGTTCAATCAAAGGGCTCCCATTATCATTTACACCTGGCACCCCAAACTTACCTACCACACCCTCTCTAAAAGTTTCTCCTACTTTAGCATTCAAGTCCCCTACCACAATTACTCTCTCACTTGGTTCAAAGGCTCCTATACATTCACTTAACATCTCCCAAAATCTCTCTCTCTCCTCTGCATTCCTCTCTTCTCCAGGTGCATACACGCTTATTATGACCCACTTCTCGCATCCAACCTTTACTTTAATCCACATAATTCTTGAATTTACACATTCATATTCTCTTTTCTCCTTCCATAACTGATCATTTAACATTACTGCTACCCCTTCCTTTGCTCTAACTCTCTCAGATACTCCAGATTTAATCCCATTTATTTCCCCCCACTGAAACTCTCCTACCCCCTTCAGCTTTGTTTCACTTAGGGCCAGGACATCCAACTTCTTTTCATTCATAACATCAGCAATCATCTGTTTCTTGTCATCCGCACTACATCCACGCACATTTAAGCAACCCAGTTTTATAAAGTTTTTCTTCTTCTCTTTTTTAGTAATTGTATACAGGAGAAGGGGTTACTAGCCCATTGCTCCCGGCATTTTAGTCGCCTCATACGACACGCATGGCTTACGGAGGAAAGATTCTTTTCCACTTCCCCATGGACAATAGAAGAAATAAAAAAGAACAAGAGCTATTTAGAAAAAGGAGAAAAACCTAGATGTATGTATATATATATATGCATGTGCGTGTCTGTGAAGTGTGACCAAAGTGTAAGTAGGAGTAGCAAGATATCCCTGTTATCTTAGCGTGTTTATGAGACAGAAAAAGAAACCAGCAATCCTACCATCATGCAAAACAGTTACAGGTTTTTGTTTCACAGTCATCTGGCAGGTGATTTCAGAATATGCAAAACAACCACTCTGAAAAAATAGAGAAATTCCAAGCGCTTTCGTGACACTCACATTATCAAGGAACTATGAAAGTAAGGCATCCAAGGAAGCTATATAAGGGGTCTGGCCGGCACCTCACTATCAGATCCCACAACGGTTAAACACGTGACGCGCGGCGAGCCAACTTGGATAGGTCCTTGGCACAACTCACCCCACAAACTATTCTACCCAAGAAATAAGAAATTTTAAAGATTATTTGTCCAGTGTATTATTAAATTCTTCCCAAATTCTATTAATTATAAATGGATCTAATTTATATAAACCAAAGGAAATATTCATATTATTGTCAAAACTGCTTTTTATGAAACAAGATTCAATTATATTCCTGTCGACCATGGACTTGCTTGATACTACTTTCTCAACTTTTTGAAAATCAATTGGATGGTTAAAATCCCTTACATGAATAAATAGAGCATTGGAATCTTGTCCAGTTCTAATGCTATATTTATGTTGTTTTAATCTTAGTTCGAGATTTTTACCAGTTTGACCGTAATAAACTTTATCGCAAATTTTACAAGGAATCTTATACACACATCCATCAGCATTTTGGGGGGAATTCTTTATCAAAAGTTTTTTTTACTGTATCAAGATTTTTTAATACAACTTTAATATTAAAAGTCTTAAGAAGAGAAGGCATATCAACCAAGTTTTCATGGTAAGGGAGAACCAACATATTTTTAGTTGAATAAGGCTGGTTGTCCCTTTTTGGATTGTAAAAAGTATTTCTAGCACTTTAAAAGATTTATCAATTACATTTCTTGGGTTTTTTAAATCATTACCTATTTCATAAATTTTGGATATTTCCTCATCTATGAACTCAGGACTACAAATTCGTAAAGCTCTCAAAAACATATATATATATATATATATATATATATATATATATATATATATATATATATATATATATATATATATATATATATATATATATATATATACACACACACACACACACACACACACACACACACACACACACACACACACACACACACACACACACACACACACACACGTACACACAAAAAGTTTCACAACATCACATTAATCAGATGCACTGTATGCACAAAGCAAAACAGTATCTAAGTATATCTCATCGTGCAAAAACTCAGCACGTAACATAAATACAAACTAAAACACACTTTATGTCACAAAGAACTTATTCCTCAAGAATCATGTCATACAAGACTGATACACATCATAATTATACATAAAAAAATCTACTATATTATACCTACATTCTGAAAAGTGTTATATCTACCATAACGAGACCTTGAGCTCTACATCCACACTTGGATGCCATAAAGTCTCAATGAAAACCAGGAAACCATTCCAAACCCACATTCACAACACTCTCACGACCCCCCCCCCCCCTCCAAGGGAAGCGTGCCCGCTGTGACCCCCTGACTCCCTCCAACCTATGAAAACCCCTTCACTCACTCATTATCAATTACAGATTTACGAGAATCCCTAACGTTAGCATTCTATACCCCTCTGAGAAAGCCTGATCCCACCTCCTCCCATACAAATCTCTGTTAAGACACATCGTACGATAGAACGTTACCGCAAGAACCTTTCTTCTCTCCTCACTATCCCCTCTCCCCCTCATCACCCACAACATATATATATAATCTACCATGATATAATCTAAAGCTCTTATGACACCCTCGTCTAACCCACCCGTTTCTAGACTTAAAGCACGCAGAACCGACACCCCACGGCCCCCCACCCTCTGTACCAACCTACTTAACCAGCACCTAACCTCCTCTAGCCCTTCACAAAAGTAAACTACATGGAACGCTGTCTCATCCCCTCCACAGATACCACACTCCCCACCCTCTACAACCTGTCTGTTTCGTAGTATCTCACCAGTTAGTTTAATATGTTTATTATGGACCCCATACCCATCCTGTGGGCGGTAGTCAAAAGATTACAGAGGTACATAATTGGTCCAGGGACTGGACTCCAAAGTTTTGATTGCTGAGCAAGTTACAGAGGTAATAAATTCACAATTTACAAAGGTAATGAACTCACAAATTACAAAGGTAATGAACTCCGGGTAGGTCTGGTCACAATCATGCCAAGTTACAAAGGTATTTACAGATTACAGAGGTACGTAATGGATCCAGGGACTGGGCCCCAAAGTTTGGATGGCTGAACTAGGTACAAGGTAATGAACTCACAAGTTACAAAGGTAATGAATACTGTAAGAATGGTTACTTACGTTTATACATGGCTACAATCATGAACAAATTATAGTGTAATGAGCAATTCACACTTCCACACCCGGTCACAACTGTAGTGAGTTATTGGTGCAAATATTGATTGTTGAGTCACACACACACACACACACACACACACACATATACAAATTCACACACACACACACACACACACACACACACACACACACACACACACACACACACACACACACACACACACACACACACACACACATATACAAATTCACACACACACACACACATAAACACACACACACACACACACACACATACACAAACTCATACACACACACGCACACACACTCATACCGGTGAAGAGCAACCGGTGAAGAGGCGGGGCCAGGAGCTAAGACTCGACCCCTGCAACCACAAATAGGTGAGTACAAACAGGTGAGTACAAATAGGTGAGTACACACACACACCCACTCATACACACACACACACACTCATACACATACACACACACACACACTCATACACATACACACACACACACAAGTGTTACAAGTATTGGTAAGCTTAGAATTACTGGTATCTACCGGTATTTATTAGCAGTATGAATACTTAGAAGTTGGGGCACACACACACACACACACACACACACACACACACACACACACACACACACACACACACACACACACACACACATACACACACACACATACACACACACATAGGAGGAGAAAAAAGCGATTGAAGACATCATGAAGGTGATAGGCGAGGGGGACATGACCCAGGTGGCAAATTTTCGGAGAATTGGGTGGTTCACAAAGAAAAGGAATCGGCCTCTCAAAGTAATTTTCAAGGCAGAATCAACCCGAACCATGATCCTGCAGGAGAAAGCACGGCTGAGAGGCAAGCAGGAGTTCCGGAGTGTGTACCTCGACCGAGACAGAACACAGGACGAAAGGAAGACAATGAAAGAGAGAGTTCAAAAACGAAAGGAGAAATGGGAGGAAATGAAAAAGGAGAGCAGAATAACCCAGGATCAAATGGAAGGACAAGCGCACCCCCCAGAAACACCTGCAGAAGGACTCCAGCCACGACACCCCCAAGGCAACTGATCAATCCAAACCAACCATCACACACCGATCCCTCTGTTTCCACCCCCCGCACCACAGTTACAGTATTAGAACAGAAGTTGAAGGTTTGGTACACAAATGCAGATGGATTAACGAATAAACATGAGGAATGGCAAGAAAGAATCAATGAGAAGTCCCCAGACATCATAGCAGTTACAGAAACAAAACTCATGGAGACAATAACAGATGCAATCTTCCCACCAGGATACCAGATCATGAGGAAAGATAGAAGGGGCAGGGGGGGAGGTGGGGTTGCTCTGCTCGTAAAAAACAGATGGAAATTCGAGAAAATGGAAGGAATAGATGAGACGGGAGAAAGAGACTACATAGCAGGTACACTTCAGTCGGGGGAACACAAAGTGGTCATTGCAGTGATGTATAATCCACCACAGAACTGCAGGAGGCCAAGAGAGGAATATGAAGAGAGCAACAGAGCAATGGTGGACACACTTGCTGAGGTGGCAAGAAGAGCTCACTCCAGCAGAGCAAAGTTGCTGGTTATGGGGGATTTCAACCACAGGGAGATTGACTGGGAAAACCTGGAGCCACATGGGGGTCCCGAAACATGGAGAGCCAGGATGTTGGACGTGGTGCTGGAAAACCTCATGCACCAACATGTTAAGGACACTACCAGAGTGAGAGGGGAGGATGAACCAGCAAGATTGGACCTTGTGTTCACCCTGGGCAGCTCAGACATTGAGGACATCAAGTATGAGAGTCCCCTAGGAGCTAGCGACCACGTGGTTCTGTACTTTGAATACATAGTAGAGCTGCAAGTGGAGAGAATAACAGGAGTAGAATGGGAAAAACCTGACTATAAAAGAGGGGACTACATAGGGTTGAAGAACTT
>NC_091299.1:57918503-57946003 GCF_038502225.1 Cherax quadricarinatus
GCTAAGATGATGGAGGTGGTACTGCAAAACTTCATGTGCCAACACGTAAGGGACACTACAAGAGAGAGAGGAGAGGATGAACCAGCAAGATTAGACTTGGTATTCACCTTGAGTAGTGCAGATATCGAGGACATCACATATGAAAGACCCCTTGGGGCCAGTGACCATGTGGTTTTAAGCTTCGAATACACAGTAGAGCTACAAGTGGAGGGAGAAGCAGGAAGGCCAGGACGAATGAAGCCAAACTACAAGAAAGGGGACTACATAGGAATGAGGAACTTCCTGAACGGGGTTCAGTGGGACAGAGAACTGGCAGGGAAGCCAGTTAATGAGATGATGGAATATGTAGCAACAAAATGCAAGGAGGCTAAGGAGAGGTTTGTACCCAAGGGTAACAGGAATAATGAAAAAGCTAGGATGAGCCCATGGTTTACCCAAAGGTGCAGGGAGGCAAAAACCAAGTGTGCTAGGGAATGGAAGAAATATAGAAGGCAAAGGACCCAGGAGAATAAGGAGAGCAGTCGTAGAGCCAGAAACGAATATGCACAGATAAGAAGGGAGGCCCAAAGACAATATGAAAATGACATAGCAGCGAAAGCCAAATCTGACCCGAGACTGTTGTACAGCCACATCAGGAGGAAAACAACAGTCAAGGACCAGGTAATCAGGCTAAGGAAGGAAGGAGGAGAGACAACAAGAAATGACCGTGAAGTATGTGAGGAACTCAACAAGAGATTCAAAGAAGTGTTCACAGAGGAGACAGAAGGGGCTCCAGAAAGACGGAGAGGCGGGGCACACCACCATGTGCTGGACACAGTGCACACAACCGAGGAAGAAGTGAAGAGGCTTCTGAGTGAGCTAGATACCTCAAAGGCAATGGGGCCAGATAACATCTCCCCATGGGTATTGAGAGAGGGAGCAGAGGCACTATGTGTACCCCTAACAACAATATTCAATACATCTTTCGAAACAGGGAGATTGCCTGAGGCATGGAAGACAGCAAATGCAGTCCCAATCTTTAAAAAGGAGACAGACTTGAAGCATTAAACTACAGACCAGTGTCACTGACATGTATAATATGCAAAATCATGGAGAAGATTATCAGGAGAAGAGTGATGGAACATCTAGAAAGGAACGATCTCATCAACAGCAGCCAACATGGTTTCAGGGACAGGAAATCCTGTGTCACAAACCTACTGGAGTTCTATGACATGGTGACAGCAGTAAGACAAGAGAGAGAGGGGTGGGTGGATTGCATTTTCTTGGACTGCAAGAAGGCGTTTGACACAGTTCCACACAAGAGATTGGTGCAAAAACTGGAGGACCAAGCAGGGATAACAGGGAAGGCACTACAATGGATCAGGGAATACTTGACAGGAAGACAGCAGCGAGTCATGGTACGTGGCGAGGTGTCAGAGTGGGCACCTGTGACCAGCGGGGTCCCACAGGGGTCAGTCCTAGGACCAGTGCTGTTTCTGGTATTTGTGAACGACATGACGGAAGGAATAGACTCTGAGGTGTCCCTGTTTGCAGATGACGTGAAGTTGATGAGAAGAATTCACTCGATCGAAGACCAGGCAGAACTACAAAGGGATCTGGACAGGCTGCAGACCTGGTCCAGCAATTGGCTCCTGGAGTTCAATCCCACCAAGTGCAAAGTCATGAAGATTGGGGAAGGGCAAAGAAGACCGCAGACGGAGTACAGTCTAGGGGGCCAGAGACTACAAACCTCACTCAAGGAAAAAGATCTTGGGGTGAGTATAACACCAGGCACATCTCCTGAACCACACATCAACCAAATAACTGCTGCAGCATATGGGCGCCTAGCAAACCTCAGAACAGCATTCCGACATCTTAATAAGGAATCATTCAGGACCCTGTACACCGTGTACGTTAGGCCCATATTGGAGTATGCGGCACCAGTTTGGAACCCACACCTAGCCAAGCACGTAAAGAAACTAGAGAAAGTGCAAAGGTTTGCAACAAGACTAGTCCCAGAGCTAGGAGGTATGTCCTACGAGGAGAGGTTAAGGGAAATCAACCTGACGATACTGGAGGACAGGAGAGATAGGGGGGACATGATAACGACATACAAAATACTGAGAGGAATTGACAAGGTGGACAAAGACAGGATGTTCCAGAGATTGGACACAGTAACAAGGGGACACAGTTGGAAGCTGAAGACACAGATGAATCACAGGGATGTTAGGAAGTATTTCTTCAGCCACAGAGTAGTCAGTAAGTGGAATAGTTTGGGAAGTGATGTAGTGGAGGCAGGATCCATACATAGCTTTAAGCAGAGGTATGATAAAGCTCACGGCTCAGAGAGAGTGACCTAGTAGCGATCAGTGAAGAGGCGGGGCCAGGAGCTCGGACTCGACCCCCGCAACCTCAACTAGGTGAGTACAACTAGGTGAGTACACACACACTCGCAAATACAACAGGCCTAGTGTCTAATCGACATGTGCCTAGGACAAAATGGTAACTAACACGCACACACAAACACACACACAAACACACACACACACACACACACAAGCACTGGACAAGCACCTAAAGTCAGTTCCTGATCAGCCGGGCTGTGGCTCGTACGTTGGTTTGCGTGCAGCCAGCAGCAACAGCCCGGTTGATCAGGCTCTGATCCACCAGGAGGCCTGGTCACAGACCGGGCCGCGGGGGCGTTGACCCCCGGAACTCTCTCCAGGTAAACTCCAGGTAAACACACAGGAGCTTGGACTCGACCCCTGCAATCTCAACTAGGTGAATGCACACACACACACACACACACACACACACACACACACACACACACACACACACACACACACACACACACACACATACACACACACACACACACAAACAAACACACACACACACACACACACACACACACACACACACATGCACACATGCACACATGTGGTAATGCTTTATTTACAGCTAGCAAAGTCAGGGTATTTCTCCAGAATGGTCTGCAATATACCACTGTGGATAAAATACTTTGCCATTTCTTGAACATTTCTGAGTGAGTTGTTTCTAAATTCATTAATTTTATCACACTACAGTACATAATGACGCAGGGTGTGACAATAGTCCATCTGGCAAAGTTTACATTTCGTTTGGTCTACATCTGGTGGTGGTGATTTAACCTGCCAAAGATACTTGTAACCCAGCAGGAGCCGGGCAGTAGTGACATCCAAGAGTCTGCTTATTTTGTTGGATGCACCATAGACATGTGGCTCCTCCTGCATGATAGAGTGATGATAGATGGACTCACTGGTGTCAATCTCCCTGAGCCTTAAGTCCATAAAATTCAGTTGAAGTTCTTTTCGTATTATTGTTCTCAAACTACTACCTGACAAGCCAAGATTGTAATCTACTCCCTCTTTGAAAGCATACAGCTTAGCCAATTTATCAGTTCTATCATGCATCTGAAGACCAATGTGAGATGGAATCCACAGCATGTGCACTCTGACTCCACTGTCCACAATCCTACCATACCTGTGTCTGGCTTCTGACACAAGCATGCCACAATTTATGCTTAATGAGTTGAGAGCATTTATGGATGACAGAGAATCAGTTACAATTAAACTGTCAATCTTTGATACATAGATGCATTTCAGTGCAAGGAGTATGGCAAACAGTTCTGTCTGAAGGGTAGAGGCCCAATTATTGATGCGTGCTCCAATTTCTTTAAGAGAGCCATCACTCTGTACGACAACAGCAGCACTACCAGCTGCACCAGTGGATTGGTGAACAGAACCATCAGCGTAAATAATTTGCGAGAGTGTGTGCTGTGTGACTAAGTTATCAATACAGCTTAAGGCCTCATGTTTGGCTTCAAGGCGAAGTTTTGGTTGTGATTTAAGAAGTAGTTTGGGGGGAAATGGAGGAATGGTAGTTTGGAATGGGGTAATATTCCATGGAGTGGAGAAGTGCCGCTGTTGCCTTACTTGACATAGATCATGTATCTGATTCATGCGGAGGTCGGTTCCAGTTTTTTCGATCCATCTGGAGGAGTGTTCACCAGTGCTGAGGAAAGTTTGGAGGGCTTCTGTGCAGGGGTTTGAATGAGCTTGCCTGAGCATATTAACCCCAATTAGGATATTTCTTTCAGTAACACGATCTCTGATGCTTGGAATATCAAGTTCTTTTTGCATATTTAAAATTTTGGCAGTACGAGGGCATCCTAAAATGATCCTCATTGCTTCGTTCTGCAGTTTTTCCAGCCCTCCAAGCTTCCAGTCAGACACAAGAGCAAGTAGTGGCGCAGCATAATCAACCAATGATCTAATATAAGCAAGATACATCATTTTCACAATTTTAACATTAGCACCATACCTGGGGTGAAACCCAGCCACAACTCTAAGTGCTCTTAATCTTTCTTTGTATTGGCGACAAAGTCTTGTTACAACAGGTCCAAGTAGTGGAGCCTCAAAGCCTAGATACCTGTATCTGCTTACATATTCTAGAAGAGACCCATCATGCAACTGGATCTGACGAACTGTGCCTCTCTGTCGAGGAGGACGCCTATTGAGTATCTTTGTTTTATCAGTAGAGATTATCAACCCCAGGTCCTGACACGAGGCTAGTACATGATTAAGAATGTTTTGGGTATTGGAGAATCCGGTGGTGTGAATCATTATATCATCAGCAAAACTAATCACATAATGATGGGGCTGACTAGGCATAGCATTAAGTAATGCATTAATTAGAATATTGAACAGTGTGGGACTGAGCACACCTCCCTGTGGTGTTCCTAATTCAAAGTCTTTAGTTACACTTCTATGTCCCTGGAACAACACAGACAATTTTCTGTTGGACAGGTAGCCTTTAATCCAGCGGAGAAGCCATCCTCCAACATCCATTCTGGCAAGTTCACTAATGATTACATGTCGGTTGGCTACATAGAAAGCGGATTTAAGGTCAAGGAAGGTAGTGTATGAGCTGTCAGTGTGCAGAGTGAGAAATGTGGCTATGCAATGGTGCACGCTCCTTCCATGCATGAAACCATGTAACCGGGGAGACAAAAATTGTTTGATTCTGTACATGAGACGATTAAGAATCATTCTCTCAAATGTTTTACACAAGCAGCTAGTAAGAGATATTGGGCGAAATGCATTTTGTTGATTGGGCTTAGGAATTGGAATGATGAGGCTGTTGGTCCAAGATTGAGGGAGCTCCCCAGTTACATAGCTCATGTTATATAATTCAAGTAATGGATTACCTGGTACTCGACACAGCAATCCGAGTATGTTGTAAGTAATACCATCCTCACCAGGCGACGTGGAGTTGCCCTTAGTTAGTGCTGCATCAAGTTCATAATTAGTGAAAGGAATGTTGCAATCATCTGCCTTGCTGAGCATAAAGCAAAAAAGTCTCTCCCTTGCATCATATTTGTCATTTAATTTTGCCTGTATGGTACTGGGAAGATTAGCATAGCTAGATGTAGCAGCCCAAGCACGGACTAACTCATTCGCCCTATGTAAGGGATGAGGGTGCGCGATCTGCCCAGTTCTGTTACCCTTAATTCTATTTATGTCCCTCCATGCTCGGCTAAGTGGGGTGTGAGCATTAAGACCCATGTGCAACTCTTGGGTATCTTTATTGAGGAAACGTTTCGCCACACAGTGGCTTCATCAGTCCATACAAAGGAGAAACTTGAAGAACAGGAGGAGAATGAGGTAATCAGTCCCTCAACCTTGAGTCGATGTGGTCAGTCCATCAATCTTGAATAGAATACGGCATACGTGCTGAGAAGGAGCTTATAAACCGTTGACAGGAGAGGTGCAGAAGTCATAGGTCGTGTAACATTTGTTAAAAGTTGAAGTAGGTCGTGCCCAAGAATTAGGCAAGCGAAGAATTCCCAAGTGCCTAATTCTTGGGCACGACCTACTTCAACATTGAACAAATGTTACACGACCTATGACTTCTGCACCTCTCCTGTCAACGGTTTATAAGCTCCTTCTCAGCACGTATGCCGTATTCTATTCAAGATTGATGGACTGACCACATCGACTCAAGGTTGAGGGACTGATTACCTCATTCTCCTCCTATTCTTCAAGTTTCTCCTTTGTATGGACTGATGAAGCCACTGTGTGGCGAAACGTTTCCTCAATAAAGATACCCAAGAGTTGCACATGTGTCTAATTTATCAACATGTCGGTTCTCTGAACCATTCATCTACAAGCATTAAGACCGTTGACAAATTTTTCCCAGTCTGTTTGCCGCAGCTCTGTCATACGCTCTCTGGCAGCAGCAAGGGCAGTTTGGAAGAGCCTCAGCATTCCAGGGGTACGATGTTTTCTATAGGCTAGGCCTAGTCTGCGAGCAGTACGTTTCAGTGTACGAAGTTTAGAATCATTGTAATAAGTATGGTTTTTGAAAGAGGTACGATTATTATGGAAGTTTGTTGGGTTTAGAGTACCAAGAGGTTTCAGTGGCGGCTCTAAGTATTTCTGAATACTGCTCACAAGATCCTTGTTAAAGGTCTCTACAGAGGAACACTCATAGGAATTATACCAGTCAGTCACATGTGCAACAAAGTCATCATGCTGATCAGTGGGAACATTAAAACGTTTCCGTTTGAATATCCCATCAGGAAGGATAGTATTACCAATATCTAGTGAGGTTAGCCTAGGGAAATGATCAGACGCTATATCTGTTACAATGGAAGACTCACAGCTGGCAGAAGTAATGTTGAAGCCCAGGCACAGATCAAGGACGCCTCCATAGATATGTGTGGGTTCAAGGTCACCTACAATTTGGACATTATCATGACTGTTTAAGAGTGACAACAGTTGATTGCCATTATGATTACCAAACTGTGAGTTTCCAATGCTTTTGTGTCTCGCATTGTAATCGCCAATAATAAGAGTAGGCTCAGAATAAGCACAAGTTGGGAGCTCCAAGTAATTGAATTTATCAGCAGGAGCATACAAGTTAAATATGTTGAGAGCAGAGTTCCCTATATAAATCCTAACACCGTGATATTGTAGCCCCTCTGTTTTCTTGTGTGCAAGAAGGTGATGAGGAAGCGATTTTTTAATATATAGAACACAAGAGTTAGTAGATTTGAGGTTATATGCAACAAATGATGGTAATTTAGGGGGTTGGGATTTTTCAGGGACTCTGCACTCTTGTAGATACACAACATCAATGGGTTCGGTGGTTACTTTATGATGAAGGTCAGGAAGTCTTTTTCTAAGTGATGCAATATTCCAGCTTAATATAGAAAGTTCATACGAGTTTTGATCCATTATAGTAGTCCTGGGATCATCTTGAGTTTCTCAGCATAATGAAAAAATTGTTCATATAAATAGCAGACCTTATCAATGTCAACAGTGCTACCCTTGTCCATGAGTTTGTTAAGTGCACCTCCAGTTGTAAGGCCTCGTGGGAGTCTTCGTAAACCCAGAGCATGACGCTGTTTATGTGTGAATGTATGATAGGTGACACCACCACTCACATTCCCTCCTCCACTAACATTACACGCAACACTACAACTGTCATCACCAGCGCCACTACCAACATTGTGTTCATTACATTTATCAACAGTATTGTATTCAACATTAATGTCTATGTGGTTAACCTCATCACACTCTGCACCACCACTTATATTACGCTCATCACTATTACTAACATTATAGACACCACCGCTCTCATCACACTCTTCACCACCACTTATATTACGCTCATCACTATTACTAACATTATAGACACCATTGCCCTCATCACACTCTTCACCACCGCTTCTATTACTAACATCATTGACACCATAGCCTTCATTATGATGCTCACTATAGTTATCAACACAAGTATTATATTCGTCATTACTGTAATTAAGAACACCACCACCACCTTGTTCAGCAACCTTATACTTGCTTTCACAAATTGTGACAATCTTGTTATTGGTACACTCTACACATCTTTCCTTGTGTTGTTCAAGTTGTTGTTTCAGGAGAAATTGTTGTGTTTCCAGTACTTTTATGCGCGACATCAGGTTGTATACCACAGGAGCAAGACTTGGAACATCTGGAGACGTGAAGTCCCGGTCAGCTGAGCTCGTTGGCTGACTGTCAGCTGACTCAGCTAGGCTGGTATTGACAGCCGACGTGATGGGGGTCTGTTGACGTGCTCCCCAGGTGAGGTGCTCAACCCTATTGTCTGAGGGCAGGCATGAGCCAGTGTTCAGACTCGAGGTACCTGGTAGTCCTGGGGGGTCATAATGAGGGGTACAGGGTGAAGTGCAGTTGGCTGCGATGCGATCAGCCCTCACACTGCAGTCAGTATGAGCTGCTGTGACTCCTGAGGTCTTACAATTGATACATTGTTTAGCAACAGTCTGTTGCTGTTTGATCATATCATAACACCGTTCAGAAGGATGAGCATTGGCACGAACTGCACACCAGTGTGGCTTAGATGGGCATTTCCTGGCAATGTGGCCCCAGCGTTGACACTTATAACATCGACGTTGAGGAGGTCTGTACAATGCAATGTAATAGCGTCTGTTGAGGGCTGTGCGGGAGTGAATATAGCGTGGCAGAGTCCCCTGGCCAGTCCACTCAGCTAATATCAGACCGTTGGAAAGTCGACGAGGGCTTGCAACTTGCTCTGACACCAGATACTGAGGATTCAAGTGCTTGTTGACGTTATAGATGACAATAAGCACTTTATGTGCCCTTGGTGGGGCTGCTCGGAGTTTGATGTTGGCATATTCGCGAGTGAGAAGTTTGTCTATAAATGCTGATTCATTAGGCACAAAGACGTAGTTATCCTCATCGTGGACATATCATGTGGGAGTTCGATACGTGGATTAGGGTAGAAATACTCACGTAGGCTGTTATTACTTATAATTGCTGTTATGTGGAGGGAGCCCGCAGCCGTTACCTGTCTCCTTGGTTACACTCGTAAAACTGACTAGCCGGCTGGCCAGTACCCCGTAGTGGGTCTTTTGAAATAGTGTCAGCTCAGCACAGACCGTGACTCAAGACGGTTGGTCGTTGAGTCAACGGACAGGTTACTGGTAACTGGTTACTACTACTGAGACTGGTAACTGGTTACTACTACTGAGAGCTCAGCGACGCTAACGTATGTCGTCCCGACATACAACTAATACAAACTAGAGATGGCAGGTATACAGCTTGGGCTGATTCTATACAATGTCAAAGTACACAACATTAAACATTATAGATACATAAGTAGAACATTAGAATGAAAGCGTACGTAACTGAAACTGTAATGCAATACAAGGTATACTATAGTACAACTTAAAACTCAACAAATGAACAACGAACTCAACATTGAGATTACAAGTGATAAAAACAAAAATTTTGATCGATCGATCTGTATTCATGTGATCTACGGATTCTGAGGAAGGAATATATACAAAGAAAGAGTGTTTAACAGAAAGGCAGATTCGGTGCACGCAAATCTAGACTGTTAACTCTCAGAATGCGGAGAGAACATGAACACAAAAAAAAATTCTTGAATACTGATAAGTTGATACTGTAATTATTCATCTATACAGGTTATTTACATTTAACCCCAACTCTGCTAGGGTAAGATTGGCATATGCAGAATGGGTGTCATCTCTGGGAGGATCAAACTCTGTAGCATTGGCTAACTCATGCTGTATTTGAGGCAAATCTGAATTGGAAGTTACAAATGATACTTGAGGATTTCTCAATACTTGTCGTGTACGTAGGGAATAACGACATTCAGGTTGATCATCTGACTGAGTATCAGAGGAAGAGAGTACAGGATCAGGAGGATTGTCAGAGTCTGTCACATTAGTCTGGGTTGGAACATCATTATCATCACATACTAACTTCATATGATCCAAATGCGATTCTTTATACTGACCAGTACTAATCTCTCTAACCTTATACTTATTACCAGTGATATGTTCAACTACTCGATAAGGACCAACAAACTTTTGATCAAGCTTTGGCATTGCAGACGTTTTGTTAAAATTAGTCAGCATAACTCTCGAACCTACTTTGATTTTGGATGGCTTTACTCGAGTATTTGCGACTCTTGTAAATTCAGCTGTTGATTTATGAAGTGTTTCACGGATTCTTCTAAAAACACTTTGAGCTAAGCTGGTACGAGTTGCTACGAAATCATCAGGGTTGTAATTTGGTTTCGGATTAGAATATAACAACTCATAAGGCAAACGTTTATCTACACCATACAATGCATAATGTGGAGTGTCACCTATAGAAACATTGTAAGCAGAATTTATAGCACACTGCACATCAGGTATAACTTCATCCCAAGTTTCACTGTTGGGATTGATAGTAGCTCTCAAGACATCAAGTACTTTCTTATTGGTTCGTTCCGCTAACCCATTGCTGGCAGGATGATGAGGAACAATGGTGGATTTAGAGATCTTGTACAAGGTACACAAATTTTCAAGAATTTCATTACAGAATTCACCTCCATTATCTGTTACTAGGGACTTAGGGGTGGTATGCCTGCAGATAATGCGTTCTTTAAACGCTTTGGCTACTGTCTCGGCAGTCTTGTCTGCAATAGGAACTAACTCGCAATATCTGGTGAAATGGTCTACCATAACACACAGATGTTTCTTACCTTGGAGGGAACATCGGAAATTAGTTAACAAATCTAGCGCAACTCTTTCCCAAGGTTCGCTAGTAGTTGGATACACTTGGATTGGATTAGGACCATTAGCATTGCCTTTATGTTGCATGCAGACACTACATTTCCTAACATACTCAGAAATATCAGTTGCCATACGAGGCCAAAAGTATTTCAATCTGGCTTGTTTTACTGAACGATCCATACCAGGGTGTGCAACACCTGGTACATCGTGAACTAGCTGTAAGGCTACATTCACTAGTGACTGTGGAATTACTAACTGGTATACTCTTCTGCTAGGAGTACCCAACTCGGCTGTTCGATACAGTAATTCTTGGCTCATGACAAAGTCACTGATGGGAGCTGGTGGCTTCACAGTCAGAATAAGATCTTCCTGGAGCAGGAATCGAATCACACCAGACCACATGGGATCTGTTCGTTGAGCATTCTTTACATCTTCAGCACTAAATGGAGGGTCTGCAGTTACTATACTAACATGTCGCGATAAGGCATCTGCGACTACATTTGACTTGCCAGGTAAATGCTCAAAGGTGGGATTGAACTCTTGGATAGTCAAGGTCCATCTAGCTAACCTTCCAGTAGGTTGTTTGTTCTGGAATAAGGGTATCAGTGGAGCATGATCTGTCAAGACATGAACAGAGTACTGATAAATAATGTCTCGGAAGTGCTTTAAAGACCATACTATTGCTAAAGCTTCTTGCTCAGTTACTGTATAATTACGTTCAGCCTTCGTAAGGACTCGGCTAGCAAATGCAACTGCGTTGTACTTGCCATCGGTCTTCTGAGCTAGTACGGCACCTATGCCAATTGAACTAGCATCAGTTGTCAGATAGAAAGGCTTAGAAAAATCTGGAAATTTCAAAATTGGAGCAGAAGTTAGCTTTTCTTTTAGAGTTTGGAATGCTCTTTCTTGACGGAAGGTCCAAACAAAAGGAGCATCTTTCTTAAGCAACTCAGTTAGAGGAACAGCTATGGAAGAAAAATTGGCAATGAAAGATCTATAAAAACCTGCTAAGCCCACAAAGGATCTTACGGCATCAGCAGTTTTGGGTGTTGGAAAATTTAGTACTGCAGTTACTTTACTTTGGTCAGTCGTAACCCCTCTAGGAGTGACTACGTGACCAAGAAACTTAATTTCTGATCTGAAAAATTGACATTTTGACAGTTTGATCTTTAAATTGGCTTCTTCAAGCTTACCAAGTACTACATCAAGTCTTTTCAAGTGTGTATCCACGTCTTTAGACATGACGATTACGTCATCTAAGTACACCATAAGTGCATTACCTATGAGACCTCTAAAGATATTAGTCATGAGCCTTGAGAACGTGATAGGGGAAGATCGTAATCCAAATGCCATACGGAGGAAGTGATAATGACCTGTAGGAGTGGAGAATGCAGTTAGTTCTTGGCTGTCCTCGTGAAGAGGGACTTGCCAAAACCCTTGTAACAAATCTAGGGTTGAAAAGACTTTGTTATCTCCGATATTACGTAAAAGATCACCCAGTACAGGGAGTGGAAAGCGATCTGGAATGGTTTTTGCGTTTAACTTCCTAAAGTCAATTACTGGACGCCAAGTACCATCCTTCTTAGGTACTAGTATCAAGGGTGCATTCCAAGGGGAATTGCTAGGTGCAATAACTCCATCATCAAGCATTTGATTGATCAAGTCTTCTGCGACAGCAACTTGTGAATGAGGCATTCTGTACGCAGGTATGTAGATAGGTCTAGTACCAGGTTCAAGTGGAATACGATGGGACAATAAGTTCGTTATACCCATCTTCTCACCTGGTAAAGCAATGGCTTTACGACGTTTGTTCAACAGAGTCAACAAACGCTTGACTTCATCTGGGAAGTCAGTGGGAGCTAAGTCTTTCTCCTCAACTGGTGGAACAGATTGATCCAGTGAGGTGGATGAGGTCTCCCCGGCAGAAATAGCACCGACCCACTGGTCAGGTGACAACTCATCCTCTACCTGAACAGGGTAAGGATAGTGAACAAGGTCAACAAGATTGGTATTTGCTCTAAGGCGAACACTGTGACCAGAAGTGTTGGCCAGGTAGAAATGGATCTTACTATCTCGTACAACATGTAAGGATGGTTCAACAAATAGACCTTTTACTTTGCAGGAATCACTGTCAACTAGGACGTTATCACCATCTGGAACACTAGGAACAACTACAGACACTCTAGTGAGAGCACTAGCCGCAACAGAAACGTCTTTCTGCAGACGGCATGTGACATCAACAAGAGATGGCATTACTAGTTGCAAGTAATTGTTTTCCGACAAGGCGTCCCCTGTGGAGAAACTACTACTCGAACTAGCAGGCATTGCAGGGATAGGTTGAGCACTCAAGGCAATCTGAGCGTCCTCGGACACTTGAGGCATCGGACTATCCTGCAATTCTGAAGGTATAGGTGGAACACTGATGGGAGTGACAGAATTACCAGTGCCTGACCGCTTGGGTACGCTACTGGGGAATGCATTAGCTTGTAAGGACTTAATCCGTACATCATACTCTGCAGCAGTATAACAGATTTCGGATCCAAGCTGGTAACCCCAGAATGGAACGATCAAGTCGTCAATTTGTGCATGCCATCGATAAGGGTCGAGCACAATGCGTAAGTCTCGCATGGAAGCAAATCCCAGTAGAAGGTCACCAGGGAAAGTAATCTGATCGACAACAAGGAAGGAAACAGTGAAGTCTCTACCTTGGATAGAAAAGGTTAGGGCAGTCGTACCTCGGACACGCAGGTGAGAACCAGATACTCCACTAAGGGAGGACACAGGAGTCGGTTCTACGAGAAGGACATGTCGTAACTTCTTATCCTTAAACAAACTAGACCTAATAATATTGATTTGCGCACCAGAGTCCATGAACAATTGAACGGGCGCATTATAAACAGATACCTGCACTATAGGGCCTATGGTTGCATTGGAAGTTATGTGCAAACAAAAAGGTGGATTTTCCTCAGAAAAGACTTGTTCTACTCCATCCCCAAAATCATCTATGTCAGAGACATGTGAAGCAACATCATCAGCAGGGTTGGCATGCTCGAGACTGCTTAAGGCTTCAAAGGAGTTGTGAACGGGGATGGTGTACTCATTATCACCTACTGTCACCATGGGGCGGTTTGACTGGGGCGCTCGAATTCCCCCGAATTGGAAGAACGAGCCTGGTTCTGGTGAGTTTGAGAATTGAATGAATGAGCCTGGTTCTGGTTATTTTGAAAACCACGAGATCTGTTTCCTCGACGGGTTCTGCGGTTGGAACGACCACGGAAAAATCTAGAGTACTGAAGGTTATAGAGAGCATTACACTCAGATGTGTCATGTCCATGTATTCTATGATAATTACAGTAGGGAAGATCTGAGTACTCATCATCAGTACGACGTCTCTTAGGGTAACTATCAGGACAATTAATTGCAATATGGCCACGGAAACCACAGTTGTAACAATTCCGCCGACTATGGTTACTGAATGTACTATGAACACTACGAGGTGTATAACGACTCTGTACACTGGTTCTTGGTGATCTCTGAGATGGTTGACGACTACGACTTGTCTCTGTGGCGCAAACAAGAGGTGGTGCAGACTGAGGCATATGTGTGACATTACTTTTAATACAAGGGAAAGTACCCTGGGGGCACAAGGAACGTACATGATTTAAGGCTGTAAGTGGTTCCATCGTTACAGTTGGAGGATCAGCCTCATAAGCACACACAGAAGCAGGCGGCATTAGTTCTTTAATTGCTCCAAAAGCTGCTATTTTAGCAATTGATTCTGTAAATGGTTTAGCCTCGTCAGGGAGAAAAGATGATGATTGGACAGCATTGATAAACGATGATAAAAGTTTGTCTAATCTAACAGCAAATGCACTCAACGATTCAGTACTCATGGGTGTAGCATTCACTAGTTCCCTAAGAACAACATATGGATCATCTGTTTTTACTGGGACAAGGAAAGAACGAATCAGTTCCTCATATTGTGACCACCTAGTAAGATTCCTGAAGTCTCGCATATCAAGGAGATCAACAACGTGAACAGCAGCAGGAGATCTATAAAGAGCTTCTTTAGCAAGTCTGATAAGGCTTTCCTCTGAAGGAGGACCTTCAGCTAGGGCACTAGCACGAGAACGAATGGCTGCAAACCATGCTTCAAGACTATGTACATGGCCATTGAATAAAGGTAACGCATCAAGGGAATCACGAGTATAACTATAATATCTCGGTGTCTGAGTCGGTCTGTCAGTCGGTAAGGAACTGTGAGGACTGATGACAGGACCAGCAGTAGTAGCCTGAGAGGTCTGAGTGTCGACATTCACTAAAGTATCACTTGACGGTATGTGAGACATAATGGCAAAGTAACACGAGAACAAATAAGGCAAAAATAATGAACAATAAAAATTATATAAAATTCTAGAATTGAAATGAAAAGATATACAACTAATTTTGCAAAAATAATAAAAAATTAATATCTAAGATACACTGCAAGAGGAAGGAAAACTCAATTTAAAGGACTATTGACCAAGAAAAAAAAATTTACATTGAAATATACAAGTAAAAATATTACTGGAGACTGAATTAAATGCAAAATGAGCTGTCTTTACTCTTGCTACTAAAGAAATTAATTAATTAAATTATTTAAATCAAAGTGAAAGTGTAAAATAAAATTATTAAATTGTTAACTGGGAAATTTTAAATATTTTCTAAGAATGCATAGACAAAATTAAATTATAAATCATAAAAATAGCAATAAAAGAAAATAATTCACTGCAGAACAGTTCAACAAAATAATTCACTTCAGAACAAGTGCAACAAAATAAGGTGTAGAAACAATCACTGCAGTAATAAAGTGTCACTGGGTAAACTCAGGTAAAATAATGAATTAAAATATGAAGACAAAAAAAATAAACTGATTGAACACTTTAACTCTTAATTGTAAATTAGACAAAACAATTTACTCAAACAGAGTAAGAAAACACTTTACGTTAAAAGTAATTGAAATTGCATCAAGAGTGAATTTGTTCAAGAATATAAAAATATGAAAAAAAATAAAACACAGGAACAAAACAGGGAATATAACACTTACAGTGACGGAGCACCCAACAGTATTAGTTTATTCTTACAACAAATTCCTGCTGTGACTGATACAACAAAATCTTGCTGTGACTGATACGACAAAAATTTGCTGGCAAAAATAATGGTACACAGTCTGCGAAAAAATTAGAGGAATGAGACACTGTTGGCATACGAAAAAAAAAAGACACACATAGAAATAAATGGATAATTTAGTATACTGGGGTGAATATGACTGCATGAAATACAATGACAATACAATAAAAAAAAATGAATCACTTCACACAGGGTGACTGACTGGTACACTACACAATAATACTTACTAGAGACAGGAGTAGCATAAGAAAAAACACAGAATAAAAAATATAAGATAAATAAAAACACTGAAAAATATTGTAAAAATTAACGAGTCAAAGAAAAACTGAAAACACAAGGTTTAGAGTACACAAACAATTTACTATAAATGTCTCACACACGCAAATGTCTTTAAATGCAAGAAAAATGTCTCAAGAAAATTATCACTGAAGTCGGGAGTAGTAGACGGGTGATTACTGGTGATGAGGCGAAGATATTGTCCTGTGGGCGGGCGGTGTTTCCTCTTCCACTCGCACTGTGGTCGTGAAGAATGTGCTTTCTAGGCGAACTCACATAACTGGCTTTATCGGTGGCACCAGCTACAATCTCTTGACCAATTATGTGAGCCAAAACAGTACTAGGACCCGGCACAAGGGTGCAAACAACCACAGGTAGATGGGTGGATGGCTGGTGGCGGTTGATGGTGGGTGTGACTCTCGCTGGGGTACTGCCGCGCACCCCGGGTGGTGGGAGAGAGTGGTGGGGGGGACGCTGGGGGTCTGCCGCGCACCCCACTCACCCACGAAGGTGGCTTGAAAAACCCAGTCTATGCCACAGGAATGGTAAAAACCACTCTTAGCATCCAACAGGGAGCACAAAGCGATATAAACAATACCTCAGAGGAACTTGGCTTACTTCTTACTGCGTGGCTTACTTCTCTCTCTCAGCTGGGTTAGAAGCTGGGTTGGCTGACTGGCTTACCCCACGAGAATGGATGACTGGAAGACGTGTAACGATGCACAAAGCACGGAGGAGCAGTTGGATGACAGGAGACAGGCTGGATGATAGGCTGACTGGCGTTCACTTCCACAGTCTGGCTTACTGACTGGCTTAATTGCAAAATCCGGGTCAACCCCTCGGAGATTGAAGCAATTAGCACACGAACTAAGCCAGGAAGCTTGAAAAGGCTGCAACAGGCTTGCAGGCAATAGGTTTGAGGGGAGTCAGCTGCTGCTGGCTGGTGGTGCTCGAGGGTAGAGCTGGTGGCTGGAGGTTCACCTATGACCCTGCCGGCTACTCACAACAGTCTTCAAACGCCTTGAATTACCCTTAAAAACGTAAATCCATGCTCCACACCGCTGTACACCATTTATCATGTGGGAGTTCGATACGTGAATTAGGGTAGAAATACTCACGTAGGCTGTTATTACTTATAATTGCTGTTATGTGGAGGGAGCCCGCAGCCGTTACCTGTCTCCTTGGTTACACTCGTAAAACTGACTAGCCGGCTGGCCAGTACCCCGTAGTGGGTCTTTTGAAATAGTGTCAGCTCAGCACAGACCGTGACTCAAGACGGTTGGTCGTTGAGCCAACGGACAGGTTACTGGTAACTGGTTACTACTACTGAGACTGGTAACTGGTTACTACTACTGAGAGACAAACTTGATCGTTTTCTCTAGGTTGCCTGTACTAGCTTCGAAAAACCAGTTACACTTGGTCTCTTGATCAGTGTTGTTAGGGAAATCTAACCTGACAGCTTTGGGAGGGTGTGCGCCCACTGTATTGCTTTCAGCAAGCTTTCTCTGGAAGCCTCGTTCTTTTTTCCGAGCCTGTTTACTAAAATATGTTTCAAATCTGCCTTCACCATCATCTACGTCAACACCATCAGCTATACTCATAGCTGACAGGAGTTTCACACTGGCGATGGGCTAAAGGATACCGGTGAATAGAATGGACAAGGAAGGGATATTCACCTCGCTAGACACAGGCAATAAGGGTGTAGTGGCCTGCGGGTCGCAGTGCGATTTTCAAGGTCATTCAGGGGGCCACAGTCGTCTCGAGAGTTACCAATATTGCACTACTCGTTAATTACTCCAAACCCACAGCACTTAACACAGCTAGCACACGTGTCTAGGAATGACAGACACATTTTCACTGTGGACAAACAAATCAGCACAAACTTAATATGTTTATAGATGAACCTCTGGCTTGTTACAGTTAAAAAGCCGTCTCCAAAGGAGTTACCATGTACTAGCCTTTCAAAACGGAAAACTAATTCCAGTGTTTTGCTAGGTATATCCCCAGTCACAACTCACACACAAGAGTTCTCACAACACCGAAGGTACGGCCGGAACACTGTAGAACGTTCACAAAGGCATTCTGGGATTCAGAACAGATGTAACTGCATGTAACTTGGCCTTCACTGGCTGGCTTGGAGGGCTGTTTATCCTGGATCGGCTAAACTCGCCCTTATCCCATATGTAGATAATGGAAACGAGCTAAGGGATACCGGTGAATAGGAAAGTCGAGGAAGGGACATTCACCTCACTAGACACACGCAGTATGGGTGTAAGTGGCATGCGGGTCTTATAGTGCCATTTTCAAGGTCACCCAGCAGGCCAGACATTCCTCACTCATTTTAAGCCTACGTAGGTACTGATGGTAGCAAAATGTCCTAAGTCAGTGAAATCCACTCGTGCAAATAGTTACAACAAACCTGCAGCACTTAACACTTCTAGCACACGTATGACAGAAGAATGTTCACTCTGTGGTGAATGCACTTAGCACAAACTTACTATGTTTATAGGTGAACCTCTGGCATGTCCCACTTAAAAAGTTAGTACTGCAATGCTCGTTAAATTGTTCTTAACTAAGCCACTACAGGAAACACTGGTACGCCAGCAGCACTGTAGAACGTATACGTAGACATGCTGGGGGTCAGGAGCTGTAACTGCAGGCTGCCTTAGCTTGTCCTGGCTAGCTTGGAGTGCTGCTTTCAAGCTTGCTTGAATGTGCTTGCTAAGCCCGTGTCAACCACTTGGATATTTGATTGTAGCAGGCAGGTAGGCACACAGGAGACATATTCGTAAGATGAATGGAGTGCAGCACAGAGGACTGACACGGGCACTCAAGCATTTACGTGGTCTGGCAAAAACCGCCTCTAGACCATAAGTAAATAGAGGCGAATGGCTGAGTTCCAAATCGAGGAAGGAGGGGAGGCAGGTGAGGTGGAGTGAAGGTAGGCCTCCTACAGCCACTTCAAATCAACATTTGTGTTTCACTAGGTATATCACTGGTCACAGTTCACACATAAGAGTTCCAGCAGCAATTCAGCTGCGCTCCAACGATATTTGTTGCATGATGAGTTATCAGTCGGGTGAGATAAGCAGTTCTGATATAGAAGGCCTAGGACCTCACTCAACACACACGTCCTCTCCCCTCAACCACTCACCAGACGGCAGGATCCCATGCAGGAAACGAAACATCACCTCACGCGCCCGAGGGTTTAACTTCATTTTACTAAATCTAAACCAAATACTCTTCCATGCATACATGGGGAACAAACCCTCAACTGGGATAACGTACCTACCTACAAGTAACCTACACAAAACCCTTATACGAACCTTTCTCAGTTCCTTAACCAACATCACAGCCCTCAGAACGATTTCGCATTCCCTCAACTCCATTCCTCGATACCACACACCCAGCCTGTCGTGTATCATTCCCAACTGCCCCGCGTTCACATCCTCATGCAACACTTCCCATTTAATAAACACACATTTAGCCCTCCATCTCAAATCCATCAACCCCAACCCACCCTGACTTACAGGTAACATTACAACTTCCCTCCGTAACCAATCACAACGTGAACCCCACAAAAATTTGTACACCCGTCTTAGAATTCCCGCAATCACTGTCCCTGTAATTGGGAACACAGCTGCAACATGCCAAATCTTACTATACAATAAAATGTTTACGACTATCACTCGCTGTATAAGAGTTAGGTGCTGGGGTCTCAGAACACCTAGACGCCCCACGATCCATTCCAATAACCTATCCGAGTTTTCCTTCCGCGCCGCAACCATGTCATCCTTATAAATAATACCACAAATCTTTAAAGACATCGCCCATTCTTTAACAACATTACATCTCCCCCCCACACCCACCACCCAAGAACCCAACCCCATGCACCTTGACTTCGCACTATTTACCTGCATACCCGTGGCACTTCCAAATAATTGCACAACCTCGTCCAACACTCCCATTGGCATCCCTTCATGAATGAGCACAGTGGTGTCGTCAACGTATCCAATTAAACCCGGCCAGGCCATCCCACCCCCACACTTCCCTCACATGGCGTACATAAGCTGCGGTCAACCATTCTATAAAAGGGGTCCTGGAAACACGCAAACAATATTTGGGACATGGGACATCCCTGTCTAAGGCCTCTACCCATTGCTATATCCCTCCCCATACACCCATTAATCTGTATCCTCATTTTCGCCCCCTTGTATAGCTTATTTACCCACTCGACTATTTCCTCCCCAAAACCCTGTCTCCTAAATATAACCTGCAAAGCTCCCCTTTCCACTCTATCATATGCTCCCTGCCAATCTAGAGCCAACAAAGCCGCCCCTTCACCCCCACCCTTAGCTTCCACAAAACTTCTCAGTATCCCATGTCCTTCAATCATCGACCTTCCCGGCAACCCAAACTGAGATTTTGACACGACCCTTCCCACAACACATTTGAACCTATTACCTAAAATTTTTGCGAACACCTTATAGTCTGCACACAGCAGTGATATGGCTCGGTACTCCCGAAGGGTGGGCTGCACCTTGACCTTCGGGACCAACATTACAACTGCTGTTACCTGCTTCTCCCCCAACGTACCCTTCTCCTTCATACGATTAAATAACCTAACTATAAATCCCCTTATTAACGTCCAATGTTGTAAATAAAATTCTACTGGGTGACCGTCAATACCCGGCACTTTCCCCTTCCTCATTCCCCTTAACGTATTCTCTATTTCCTCTGCCGTAATAGTCCCACCTAAAGCCTTTCTATCACTATTTCCTAAATTACACATCACATACGTACACCCCTTGTCCACCGCCACGTCACCCCCCCCCCCGTCCCTGTTCCAGTACTTCTCGTACCAAGCCTCCGCATATGCACACATCCCCTTCGTGGTTCGTATCTCCTGCCCTGCTCTATAATTCCCAACCATCTCCGTTACCTCTAAACATGGGATAGCTGTCACCGCCTGCTTTTGCTTTTGATGCCGCAAAACAGACGCTGACGGCTTGTCGCCCCAAAGCACCTCTTCCACCCCTGCCTGCACCCTTACAGCTTGAAACCTTTCATTTTGCAACACCCTCAACCTCCCCTTTATTTCAGCTATTTCATCCATAGGAAAATTATTCCCACCTACCCCCCGCCCATAGCAACCTCTTAACCTATCCTCTAAATAGTTAGCCAGTCCATATTTTAAATTATTAATACGTTTTCCTTCTCTCACATAAAACTTTCTAATCCTTTCCTTTGCAACACTATCCCACCATGTCACAATGTCATCCACTCCCTGTTCTTCCACACTAAGCTCCCTCCATAGGACTGAAAACCCCTCCAACCCCTCCTCATCACCTAATACACTTATATTTAATTTCCAATAACTTCTATATATGTCTGCGAGCGTCCCCCACCCAACCTCCACCACCACTGCCCTATGATCTGACATTGTAGCCTCCACAGTACTGAAAGATTTCACATCCACTCCCTGAGAAAGGTACACTCTATCTAGTCTCGCTGCATATCCACTCCTAACAAACGTATATTCAGTCTCCCACACCGCCCCCCCCCCCCGAAGGCATCACGTAATCTAACATCCCTTAATAAATCCCTAAGAGCCACAGACATATATCCAGCCCCTTTTGGGTCCACATCAGCCACCCTGATTACACCATTCCAATCCCCACCAACAATTGCTACCTCATGCAGTGCACTTAAGAAAAACACAAGATCCTCACACACAAAATCATTCTTTACCTTGATGTTATTTTCTGCCGGCGCATACACACTCACAAAAGACACACACTTACCCATCCACCACCCATCCACACGCAACACCCTCCCTCCCCCTCCTCCCTCGCTTCTCTGCAAAGGAAACGGGCTCGTCTCCCTTATTAAAATTCCCACACCACCTTTTAGACGGGGAGATGGCAGGGTAACTACTCGAAATCCTGCCACCTCCAACACCCTACCCTCTTTAAAATTGTGCTCCTGCAGGAACACAACATCCACTCTAGATTTGTTCAGGAAATTACGAAACCAATCTCTCTTCATACCGCTACATAACCCATTAACATTTACAGACATACACCTAAGGCCTATTAAAGTTTCCACCCCTGCTTCCTCTCATCACTCTTTACAACTCCAGAGCTTGAATTTAAGTTTGACACCTTCAGAGTGCTCTCTTTCCCTCCCCCCTTCTTCCGGTGCCTCCTATCATGGCTACCACCACCTACACCACTACCTTCACACTTCACCTCAGTCTGTTTCCCAGGCCTTTGTGCAGGCGTAAGGACGTCATCAAAATCTGACGTAGCCGCCCTCTTTCTCGTGACCGTCATGTTACACATATCTTGATCAGATGTTGCCTCTCGATGAACCTCCACCTCTACCTGAGGATGGTTTAATGATTCAACGGACGACTCCAAACCACCATCACGTCCCAAATTATCATGTCTCCGACTTTCTGGAAGCGATGGCTCTCCGATGACACCACGCCCAGATGTAACGCCCCTCTCTGGTGGTGACAAAGTCTTCAACACCTCCACCAATTCTTCCTCAATCTCGAGAACCTTCTCCTGTAATTGCTGCTCCTCCTTATCCACAGGAGACGATACCTGATCAGGCAGCTGGGGGAGGGACTCCAACTCACCGCCAGTCCTGTGTGCCCGATCCACTATCTCGCTCCACAAAACACCACGCCCTCCATCCGATGTTTGTTTTTCACCTGCCACCTTTGAAGCAGGGGCTGCGACATCCACCACAGGTCCAGGTACACGTCTTCGCTTGTCACAGGTCGCCGCTATGTGATCATACTCACCACATAGGCGGCATGTACGTCGTTGTCCTGGGTACATTACCATTACCTGCGTCCTGACATCTTGTAGATACACATAGGACGGTATTGGGTGCCTCAACGTCATTTTGAGGTTGAAAGAACCCTCTGGATAACCAGCATAGGCACCTGCCGCCCACGTACCATGTTGAGCATAATGCACCGTCCCATATGTCTCAAAAACTTTCCTCATATCCGCCTCGTCCGCCTCAAAGGGAACGTTGCGTAACTTGATCCACGTATAATGCCGTGAAACATCTATCAATCTTACACTGACAGCTGGTGTGACGCTAAGACTTACGTCCTGAAACCTGGTGACTAACGATTCATAAACCGTAGCAGGGCAGGGTGAGACACTTGGGCGAGTCTCCTTACACCTATTGCCTCTGTCACCTAGCAGTGAATAGGTACCTGGGTGTTAGTCGACTGTTGTGGGTCGCATCCTGGGGGAATGATTCAGTGCTCTGCATCCTACTGAATAAGCGCACAAATGCGCAAAATGTGTCCCAATTAATAAACCGTCAAGGCACGACGCAGGAGCCCACGAAGGCCATCGTCATGGTTACGACGAGCTAGCCGAAAAAAATAGGCCCCGTCAAGACGTGTGAAAGCCCACGGGTAGATGGGCCACCGTCAGCTTCCCCTAATCCTAATGTCGGTGGGACGAAGCTGGGCTCCCCGATAGGTCTAAAGGGAGGAGGCCTGGTCACAGACCGGGCCGCGGGGGCGTTGACCCCCGGAACTCTCTCCAGGCAAACTCCAGATAGCAGTTGTACGCCATGCTATGTCTCCCCATATGTCTCCCGGATGATCTTTGGCAATAAGACTTGCGCAGAACTAGGCGTTTTCGTTCCTTTAAGTAGCTCAATGCCTACAGTATTTATCCTGCGTCTCACTGCCATCTTGACAATCACAGTGTACCTATGTTGTTAACAGAGACGTGACAGCACCACTTCACACCGCTGCAGCCAGGTAACTGACAAGGGAGCTCGCCTACAAACAGCAGAGGGGTGCAGAGCACAACCGCACTCTATCGTGGTCAGGCAGCGAAATGGTAAGTGCAATTAATGTGACATTTTATTGCCGTTACAAAGACTACATAAGGAATGTAATGTTCTCATTTCTTAAAAGTTTGTTATTTAATGTTTTGTGAATTTGGTGTTCCTGTACCACGAATGCTTGTAAATACTTATTACTGAACAGTTCAGGATATAATCCTAAATTTACGTACAATTAATGTTATGATTCTTCAGACTGGTGAATGTGGAAATAATTTTCAATGTGTGAAGGGGGGGGGGAGCGTCAGCTGTGTGTCAGCATAAGGCAATATTAATACTTTCTATAATGCCGGGTTTTGAAGGATATGTTGTGAGTGGAGTCGCCGTGCAGCCGCCGTGGAGAGAAAACGTCTTCGTTCCTGCTCTTGGGTTATCCTGAGTAATTCTCGATCAGAGCAACTCTGAACACTGTTCCTCGAGATTTTTCTTGGGTTATCCTGAGTTGTTTTCGACCAGAGCTGAGAGGAAACTTGCTTGCAGTCACTTCGAGCCCTATCTCATCATGAGGGTAAGGCGGTGACTTGCTTGCTTGTTCACCCATCTCTTCCCCATCCCCCCATCCTCCCCTCACACAAACATCTACACTGGCCCAAACACTAACACACTACTTACATTGGTATGCTTCTGACTTTCCTATCTTTTTCTTTTTCGGCAAATTCGCCTTTGGCGAGTAAACACAAGGCATTTGGACCATCCGGTAGCCCATGTGGTTTTTTAAAATCCGGCCGATCTTTGCCTTGGGCCCTTATCCCCTCACCACTCGAGGGTAGGCTATCTTAGGGGCCGACCTTCATAAGTCGGCTGAAATAGGATGTCAAGACTAACACTAAGGCAAGACCCTTTTTGTTAAAGCAACTTCTGTGCCAGATGTACCTTCCTGGACGTCATGGCACGAATACGAGTAAGAATACGTGTTGATGACAATCAAAAGTCGAAGAAAGAAATTCTAGAATGTATTTGTTCGAATTCAACTGTTGCTCCAGTGGATGTTTTTCAAATCCACGCTGGGGCAGTTCTTCTCCTCTCTTCTGAAGAAGAGTTACTTCAACTACTTAAGCAGAATGTTCTGGAAAAATTAAAGACTTTTGGTATCACCCCAGTTGCACCTGAAAGCTATCAAGCCCAACGAACTGTGTTTATGGCCAGAATTAACAGTTTCATGAAAGACAGCTCAGTGGAGGAACTTGTTGATGACTTTAATAGGGAGAATTCTGAATTTAAGGTTGTTGAAGCATATAAATTCTCTAAACCTGGCATCAACCAGGTAACATTGAAGTTGATACTTGAGACACCTGAAGCAGCCAAACTAGTATGTCAAAATGGTTTCAAATGTTTTGGCACAAAATGAACACCTGACCAAATTTCTCTTGAACGGTTTGTCAGTGTTACACAATGTTTTAAATGTTTTGCATTTGGCCATACCACCAACAAATGCAGTAGCCAATCACTGATTTGCAGCATATGCTCTGGTCAACATTCTTTTAGAGATTGTCATGACAAAACTAAGCCCAAGTGTGTCCTTTGCAATGGAAAACACCATGCTGTTTCTCCTATCTGTCCTGAGAGGAAAAAGGTAACACAGAAAATTCTAGAAGCCACGAAACTATCCAATTCTAAGAAGATCCCTCCACAGGCACCTCCAACAATATCCCAGACTTCCTTCCCAGCTTTGCCTGGATCTAGTGGGACTCCTCATGTCTCTTCCACCCATTCCAATGTTTGGAATTCTGCCCTTCTTGGAGTGCCTCAATCTAACCCTCACCTACAACATACACAAATGCAACCACAAGGTTCATCCTCACCCCCCATGTCTCAGGGGTTCTCAGCTGGGGATATGACGAGAGCTCAACTAATGTATATGATGGCCAAGGACATAGCAGGTGGTGATATTCAACTCTGCTCTAATATTTTTGTGGAAAATACTGTATATTTTCCAAAAATACAGTGTATTTTGTATGTAAATTGATAGAATACATTGTAGTTAATAAAAATTAATTTGTAAATAGTAAATGAACCAGCGACGGTGAGTTAGCGTCGCTGGGGAGAGATGCCTTTGTTTTGAACTGGGCAAGATAACGTCAGTGAAAATCGGAAGAATTTTCGTCGCTCTAGAGGTTATATTGTGTTTAAAACCTCTCAAATATTAGCCGAAATTGTTGGATTTGCAGTCCTGCAGAACGTGAGATTTAGGCGATTGGACAGGACTCCGTAATTTGATGGAAACAGGATAAAATTAACCCAGGTGATGTCTACATTTATGTTGAAATTCTGGCCAGTATTTTCTTCATATTCTAGGCAGGTGTTTTTTGTATGACACACCAAGTAATCTCCAGACAAATTGGTGAGTGCTATTATTATAAATTCTCCTTCAATGTATATGTAGTCATTTATTAAATTTAACATACAGTCCACATATTTATAATAATGTTTACCAGAATTCCTGGTGATGTATATTTCATTTGAAATTAATATAGGTCCAGAGTGACTTGTGGAGATATGACAGTAGGTATCGTAGAAGGACATTTTTTGTGACCTAGTCCGTCTTAAAATTCCTACATGTCTCTGTAACCTTGATATATATATAGATGTACAGTGGACCCCCGAGTTTCGGCAGCCTCGACTTTCGCGAAATTCGACCTTCAGCGAGTTTTTTTGATAAAATTTGGCCTCGAGTTTCGTGAAAAAACTTGTGTTTCGGCAACCGTCCGGTACCCGTCCGCCCGTCACCATGCACATAAAGCCAGTCTCCCATGCCATTCACACTCAGTGTGCCATTGTTTACCAACACGTGACCATCACCCCACGGGTTCATACAATACATTTCATAATAATCCATTGTTTTTTGTGCTTGCAACTGCTAAATAAGTAATCATGGACCCAAGGAAAGCTAGTGCAAGCCCTTTGGTAAATAAAGTGAGTGACGGGGATGTGGAAGAGTTGGTGGAGGACCACTTCTTCAACTGGAACAGCATCAGACCACAGCTGAGGAACTTGCTTCAGAGGAGGAGGAAGAGGAAGTGGATGAGGTGCCTTCTTCAGTGATTAATAATAATAATATCTTTATTTACTACAAGTACATGTACATGGTAGACAGGCCTAGCTGACAACAATGACATACTACTGGATAGAAATCCCCTTGTTATGCTCAGCATTTTGGGCAAATTAGGTCACTGTCCCAGGATGCGACCCACACCAGTCGACTAACACCTAGGTACCCATTTTACAGATGGGGAACATAGACAACAGGTGGAAAGAAACACGCCCAATGTTTCTACTCTGTCTGGGAATCGAACCCAGACCCTTGCCGTGTGAAGCGAGAGTGTTAGCCACCAGGCCACCAGAATGAGTTGCAAAGTTTTGTTGAAAAGTATCACCCTGACGAAGCTGAAACAAGCCATATCTGCAACATGTACAATGACAGTGTTGTGTCCCACTTCAGGGAAATCTTAAAAGAAACGCCAGAAAAAGACCTCTCTGGATAGATATTTTGTGCACCAGGGGTCCTGTGACTCTCAAGTTGTTCCCAGTGGCATTAAAA
>NC_091299.1:57948503-57971003 GCF_038502225.1 Cherax quadricarinatus
AGTTTGGGTAGATTGGTAAAGCACTGCGTACCTTGTTCCAAGGTTCGTAGGTTCGAGTCTCCTTCAGCCAGAGATCAGTGTTTGTGTATATTTCGCCTGCTCTTGCGAATTCCTTGCAATGTTAATATCTCTAGTAAGGCTGATGCATGCAGGGGATGAGATGAAAAGCTGTAAGCCTTCTCCCTGAAAGCTGGCTGCCTTGGATCAAAGTCTAGCGCAAGCTGGACTCCAATGTATTGGTCCAGTGTGGGTAGATTGGTAAAGCACTGCGTACCTTGTTCCAAGGTTCGTAGGTTCGAGTTTCCTTCTGCCAGAGATCAGTGTTTGTGTATATTTCGCCTGTTCTTGCGAATTCCTTGCATTGTTAATATCTGTGGAAAATATTTTAATTTTCCGAAACTATAGTGCCTAATAGGTGTTTAATGTGTCTATATGGGTCAGAAATGTGTTTGAAAATAGGATAGAACTAGGAGTTCCCTTTGTGCATGCGCGGATGTGCGGGGGTAGAGGTCGACTCCGGGCATGGGACTGGCGGAGTGTTTTGAATGTAGTGAGGAGGCTGGGAAAGCATGGATCCCGGGAATTGGCGTTCACGGTGGCCTAAGGATTAATATAGGCCTCATTTCATAATAAGAAGTGTTGTAACTGTTCCTGGTGGAGAGTGAGGGAACGTGATTTACGGGACCACTGTAATAAGGTGGTAAAATGAGTGAATTATGGTAGGACCGGTGGTGACTGGCGCGTCGCCATGGACTGTGTCCCGGGGAAAAATACCCGTGATTTAATCATCACTCACCGGTCTCAAATCTTAATGTAGTGGCCTCCAATGTGTATAATAATTATGAGACATTAAACCGTCTTGTAAATCGTAATGTAATCAGTGATAATAACACTAAGTTAAGGAATCGGTGAAGCGATATGAACTGCCATTCCCAGAGTGTGTGCAAATGTTTACCTCGTTGTTCCTGTCCCGAGGATAGTGAAGGCTTTATGGAGCCACGACTTCTAAACCGGGACAAACCGACGGATACCTCGTCCTGCTGGAATAAGAACCGTGTTGGTGTAGCAGGACATCGAAATGAAATGGTGAATGGAGGAAATAAGGAGTATCAATCACCCACAGTTAAGTAACCCTTCTAGTTATAGCAGACTGATACTGGCCAGTTAGGTATGTTGTAATTGGATAGGTTATGAGTGATCCAGCTACATCAAGTGACCACCAGAGAATATCTGGTAAGTGGTGAGATTATGTACAAGTGTTTTTCCTTGATGGATATATCCATGTGTTACCTACCCCACCCCCCCTTCATTCAGTTAAACTAATATAATCTATACAGTCCACAATTAATTAGTAGCGCCGTACTTGAGGGTGCTACCCAATTTATACTGGTCTCGGATAGATATGGATAAGATTGTGAGGGTCGAGGGGCCACCTGCAGTGACCAGAGGTGGTTAAGTTTTCTCACATGTCTACACGGGGTGACTGCGGTAAACAATATAGTTGTTGTCTCCCAATGAGTTTACTTGTATGCATGTAATGTTGAGGTACATAAAGGTAATCACCCCTATAAAATTTTCCAAATCTGCCCGCTGGTCCTTCCTGAACCAGATGCAATCAGTGAAAAAATTAATTGAATTAATTACTTAATAATTAAGTGACTGATTGAAGGAAGTGGGTATAGGGTACACAAGTTTAATCGATCGTGCGGTGGATGATAATTAGCCCAGTTAATTGCTAGCACATGTATGGCTAGGATTTATACAAGAGTAAAGTGCAAGAATTACTCTTATAAGGCGCCTACTTAAGTTGTATAATCAGTGATTAATAATTCTCTAACCATGACTGGATCTGATGGAGTTAATGTGGCTGACAAGTCCGTGAATTTTAGAGTAATGAAAGCATCATTACAGGCTATTAAAGGCCATGTGACGAAGGCATTTGATTTAATGAATCAAAGAACCGTGAACCCTAATGAATTAAAGTTATATTTAGATGCTTTAGAGAGTAGATTTGATTGGTACAAATTGTGGTTTAAAGACTGTGAAAGAGATCTGCTGGAGAATTGTGCAGATGGAATGGAAATGAATGTTTTAATTAATCAGCATAACGAATTGGAAGAAAAACTGTCTTGTAAAAGTAAGGCTTTGAATAAATTAAAGGGTGTAAGCCAGGCAGTTGATCAACCTATTAATGCAAAGGGTGGGTTTGCCAAAACCTCCAGAGTACGGTCTGGAGGAAATCAGACTAGGTCGGCAGGAATTAATTGTTCAATTGCAGACCAGTCAGCCAAACAGTTCTAAGGATATAACACATAATGACTCTGAAGTATCTGACAAGTCTCAAAAGGGAAAAATAATCCCAGTGGTAATAATCATAGTTAAGAGTTAAATAGGCACATATCAAGTCAGGAATCAGTAATAGTGGTTCCTCACATCAAGGTAAGAGAAATAAGTACCTCAGTAAGGGTAACCCAGTTAATAAGAGGTCAGGCAAGGAACAGAGAGACTGTCTCTTCTGCAAGGGTACTCATTTCACTAAAAATTGTAATGCCTATAATTCATGGGATATTAAAGCGGAAAGAATGAAAGAACTTGACAGATTTATCAGATGTCTAGACAATCATAATGTAAAGGATTGTCATACCAAATTGAACAGTTGCTATCAATGCAGCAAAGGAAGGCACCATGCAGTTATGTGCAGGGTTGTATGTAATTCTTATAATAATGGAGACAATAACGATAATGTTAATAACCCTGACACTACAGTGACTGATGTAAAGGTTGCAGCTAATGGCAATAATGATGGCCTAGCTGAGGTAGTCTTGCCGGTGTTGGATGTAATAATTCAGGATAAAGGACATAAATCCAAAACCATGCGGCGTCACTCTCCTCAACACTGGTACGGGCCATGTAATATATGGCAGACTACCGCCTAGTAATAATGACTAGAGGAAGTAGTGAATACAGTCACGGTGTCTTACTCATGAAAGGTCAACCCAGTACAAGTATTCTATCGAGAATTATGTTGAACCAGTCTAATTTGTGGGAGCTGGACAGCATAGGGATTAATATAAATGAGGAAAGTCCAAATGATTCCATTACTCAGGAGCAATACCTGAAGGATGTTAAATGCGAATCTGGACATTACTGGGTGCGACTTCCGTGGAAGCTCGACCGTCCAGAATTACCTACTAATTATAGGATGGCGTATGGACAGTTAAAGGGCCCAGCTCTGCGAACTGAGCAAGACACCAAAATTGTTGACTGCTTATAATGATATAATTAATAAACAGTTAAATAATAAATTGTTCTTACTTCAGGCGACGATAAATGCACACCTTAAGTGCACAGGTGGTAAACTGAGCGAAGTAATTGGGTAAATAATCTTATGTGGACAATTTCCGGGTGTGACGTCAACTGAAGAGGAACTAATGAGGATATGTGAAGGGGTTAATGAAATAATGCAGTAAGGTGCTGGGACTGACTTGGGACACTGAGAGAGACTTGTTATTGTTAACGTCTCATAATTCCAGTATGCCCAATAAATTAACCCAGGGAGCATAGGCTTATGCCCCTGAGAGAATGGAACAGTAATTAGTCCATTTTGAGGGATCAATAAATATGGATGGCCATGGAGTTGAAGTGCCTATATGCAGTAATGTGCTGGGGCTGACTTGGGATACTGAGAGAGACTTGTTATTGTTAAAGTCTCATAATTCCAGTATGCCCAACAAATTAACCCAGAGAGCATAGGCTTAGTGTCACACCTTACAATATGAGGGAAATTGTTAACACCAGAAGCATGGAGGCTTGAGTGTGCTTTTGATGGAGCGCTACCTGAGGAGTTAACAGGTGGAAAGAATTAATGGGTGATTATGTAAATACCAATGTTGGAGTTCCCAAGCCAGGTGGCCAGTGAAGATGGGAAAATTGTACTCCACATTATGTAAGTCGTCTAGCAACGACCTCCGCCCGGCCGCAGTGTGGAAAATATTTTAATTTTCCGAAACTATAGTGCCTAATAGGTGTTTAATGTGTCTATATGGGTCAAAAATGTATTTGAAAATAGGATAGAACCAGGAGTTCCCTTTACGCATGCGTGGATGTGCGGGGGTAGAGATCGACTCGGGGCATAGGACTGGCGGAGTGTTTTGAATGTAGTGAGGAGGCTGGGAAAGCATGGAACCCTGAAATTGGCGTTCACGGCGGCCTAAGGATTAATATAGGCCTCATTTCATAATAAGAAGTGTCGTAACTGTTCCTGGTGGAGAGTGAGGGAACGTGATTTACGGGACCACCTTAATAAGGTGGTAAAATGAGTGAATAATGGTAGGACCGGTGGTGACTGGCGCATCGCCATGGACTGTGTCCCGGGGAAAAATACCCGTGATTTAATCATCACTCATCGGTCTCAAATCTTAATGGAGTTGTTGAGAAATGGGATTACCAGTTAAGCTTAAAGAGTTTGTACTTAACTTAGAAAGACAGCTCATTGCCTGCACAGCCGTCCCTACAGACGAGGTCTTGAGAAGCTGTCGAAGTCATCTCTCAACGAGCTGTAAAGATTTATAATTTGTAAGATTATAAATTACCCCTAGGGGGTGTTATGTCAGCATATTTCATTCATTGATTGCTGACAAATTACATACTTGTTTGGACTCAAAAGTTCGCACCTTACTGCTGACTATAGGTTGATTACAAACTCTTTGCGACTCAAGAACTGTGCAGTCCCCCGTACTACAAGAAATTCATAACCTACCTTGCTCTTGTAGAGTGAGCTATGGTGTTCTTCACACCTTCGATAGATATCGGTGACTTGATAGAAGCTGAAGTGTCCTTGGATGTCCACGTCTTCCATAGTCTAGGAATACGCACACTGGTACACTAAGTTCCACAAGATTTGTCTTTATTGTTCATAATCTTATCACTAAAGAAGCTGATCACACTTCTCTTAAGTGTTTATTGTGTTTTATGAGACACTTTGTTCACACTAACGCACAGATCGTTCTTTGTTGGTTATCCTGGCGTCAGTGTCACTCTCAGTAGAGTCCAAAGTAATCTGAAGACGCCACAACACCCCACGCCGTTACTCCCCTAGCACAAAGGAAAAGCTGACCTAGTACTTTTGCTTCCTTGTCTTAAGCATAGACAACAATATCCACTATCTTTACTATGGTAATAAAGTGGGAGCAGGATTTTCCTTAATTGTCCTGCTAAAGTAAGAGATGTACTGTCTCTTATTAAAATACACTCTGCAACACTGGACTGCAAGGAGCAGCGGCCGCTTGACCACGTTGCATACTCGTACTGCATCTGCGATCAATTACTCACTGTAGCAGTAAACAAGACGCTTGCCCCTTCTGCGAAGGCTGGGCCCCTCAGGGCTGAAAGGTCTGAAAGGGGCTGAAAAGGGCTGATACCCCCCTCCTGGAGAAAATTTCTCCACACTGGGGGGCGGCGGAGGTTTGCTGCAGGTGAACTATTCATCACTTAACATTAATTTAATTTTCTCACTCGCCACCACTACTGCTTGTCTTTTCTGAACAGCTTTAGTCGGTGTGGTTTCTGGAGAATCACTAATTTTGTTTTCAACACTGTGTAATTCTAACAACACTAGTTTATTTATTGTCTGCTTATTCACTACACCTTTGCTTAAGCAGGTGAATGGAGGTTCCACCAACTTAGAAGCCCGAGGCACCATCCAAGCATGGTGCAACCTACTCCTGTTTGGCAATGTCTGTCTTGTAGTTCCTGAAAGACGAGGCAAACTGCTAACCACGTCAGTTATCAAGGCAGTGCACAACTACCCAAGAACGGATAATTGTGTCCCTCTACCCCATCATCGCTGGAATCATAGAGGTAGACCCAAGAAAAGTCCCAATGAAAACAAGAAAATTTGCGCACAGGTTAGCAAAAAAATCGAAGGCAACACAGTGGGAGCAATAAGAATAATTGCAAGTGACGACACTGTAGCCCCCAAAGATGAGACCACGGCCCAAGCACTAAGAGACAAGCATCCAACCAGGGACACCATTGCTATCAACGACAACCCTGGGGAAGACCCCATCACTGAACAATTAATTTTGCCAGAATCGGAAGTTTTTAAGGCGATCGTGTCATTTCCAGCAGGATCTGGGGGAGGTTACACTGGAATTCGACCTCAGCACCTCAAAAAGATGGTAAATCCTGTACTCGGTGAATCTGCATCAATTCTTCTCACCTAGTTAACAACTTTCGTCAACAATTACCTGGCTGGGCGAATCCCAGAAGAAATTAAACCTTTCTTTTTTGGAGCCTCACTATATGCTTTGAAGAAGAGGGATGGGGGAATCAGACCTATTGCAGCTGGAAACACTCTTCCGTCTCGTTGCCAAAGCAGCAGTAAGAAACATTCGCCTAGAAGCTGTCACTTTACTCCAGCCACACCAAATGGGCTTTGGGGTCTCTCAAGGCACTGAAGCCGCAGCTCATGCTGCAAGGGCCTACCTACATCAGGGACCTACCAGAAGACAAAACCATAGTCAAACTTGATTTTAGAAATGCCTTTAATATGGTGAAAAGATGCTGTCTTGCCAGCTGTTCGGGATCGGTTCCCCAGTCTTTTTCCCTTCATTTCAGCCTGCTACAGCAAACCCTCAATTCTTTTGTTTGGAGAACATGAAATTCAATCATCATAGGGTGTTCAGCAGGGTGACCCACTCGCTCCACTTCTCTTCTGCTTGGCAGTAAGAGAACTAACTTCCAACCTATGCAGTGAGCTCAATATCTGGTACCTGGATGACGGCACTCTGGCAGGTACTGAAGAGTCCCTGGTGGGGGACCTACAACTGGTGAAAACACAGAGAGAAGACTTGGGACTCGTCCTCAATCCCTCCAAGTGTGAAATCATCACAGCGAACCAGGAAATAATCAATGCTGTGCGAAGAATCCTCCCAGAAGTCTCTACTAAAACTCCGTCCAACAGTACCCTCTTGGGAGCACCAGGCCATCGACACTGTCCTCAGGGACAAATTGAATGACCTGATGAGAATGGAGGAGAGAATAAGCGATCTTGATGCCCATGATGCTCTGTATCTCCTCACAAGGTGTCTTACTATGCCAAGACTCACTTACTTCATGAGGTGTGCACCCTCTTTTGACAACCCAACACTCGATGAATATGATGCACACCTGAGATCAACTTTTAAGAAGGCACTGAACCTGTCACTAGAGGATGAGCAATGGAATCAGGCAACCCTCCCAGTGTGACTGGGAGGTATAGGGGTGCTCAAAGCAATGCATGTTGCTTTATCTGCTTTTCTGTCTTCGTGTTTGGCTTCCAGTGCATTAGTCAAGAAGATAGTTCCCAAACGCATGAGAGACGTGGTAAGAGCTCAAGACCCCAGGTTTACTGAAGCAGCGATTCGGTGGGACACCCTTACAGACTCCTCCAGTAGACCAGCTCCTCCCAAAGAGCACAAACAGTCCCACTGGGACAAACCGATCATGGAAAAAATCGCCAACACAATGCTCTCTAATGCTTCAGGCAAGGACAAAGCTCGTCTCCTGGCAGTGAAGGCACCACACTCAGGAGATTTCCTGTTAGCTGTTCCCAATTCCTCCCTGGGCACCCGTCTCGACCCACAGGCCATTCGGATTGGTGATGCTCTTCGCCTAGCCGCCCCCATCTTCACCGAACATAGATGTATTTGCGGCAGGGCGACAGCTGATCAATTCGGACTTCATGGTCTCGTGTGTCACACAGCAGAAGGGAAGTATGCCAGACATGAGGTCAATGACATCATAAAGAGAAGCCTCGCCACAGCCCGTTGCCCAGCTCAAAGGGAACCCCCAGTACAGAGGTCTGATGAAAGTCAAAAGCGTCCTGATGGAGCCACTATGCTACCTTGGAAGGATGGAAAGCAGATTGCCTGGGACTACACCTGAGCCGCCGCATTGGTAGACACCTACTGGCCATACTCCGTAGTGGAGGGGGGTGGAGCTGCCAGCCACAGGGAGACCCAGAAGATCCGAAAATATGAAGACCCTCCCCCTTGCTATAACTTCATTCCAATAGGGTCGGAGACCTTTGGAGCATGGGGCAAGTGTGCTCTAAAGTTCATCAAAGAGCTGGGTGAAAAGCTCATCATAGAAACCAAGGACCACAGGGCGACCAGCTTCCTCTTTCAGAGACTCAGTGTTGCGATCCAGAGAGGAAATGCCTGCAGCATTCTGGGCACACGGCCCACCACAGGGGAGCTGCTCTGAGTTACCTATGTTATTTTACTTTCTGTTGTACTTTTGTGAATGTTTGGCCAATGTATTTTGTCTTTAAATAAAATATACTTGAAATATAAGGGGTGGTAGGAGAAAATTCTCAAACAGCTTCAGGGAGAACCTTGAGTTTTCCCTGAAGCAAGTTTAAACTTATCTCTGAGGATGAGGGTCCCCACGACAGTTCTAGAGGTGGTTCCTCCCTATATATATATATATCTATATATATATATATATATATATATATATATATATATATATATATATATATATATATATATATATGGGATCAATCCTATTATTTGCCTCAGTGCTGGAGGCAATGATGTAGGCAAGCGTAGAAGTGAGGATTTAGTTAGAAAGTTCAGGACAGCTATAGACATGATTAGGAAGAAGGGGGGGCGCCCTGTTATATGTGGCATTTTGCCAAGAAGAGGTGTTGGTAATGAATGGTTGTCCAGAGCAATTGGTATTAATTGTTGGCTGGATAAACACTGTAAGGATAATGCAGTACCATTCATTGACAACTGGGACAACTTCTATGGCCGAAATGACATGTATGCCAGGGATGGGGTTCACTTATCCAGGGCAGGTGTGGGTTTTCTTGCTAACTCAGTTGAGGGGGTTGTTAGGACTTTAAACTAGGATTAGTTAGAGGTATGGGTTTTGAAATGATTAATAATGAATATGGATATATTGACTTATGCTCTGATATTAAGAATCTTAATAGTAACTGTCATGGAGTAACTCTGGGTAATGATAATTTCAGAAATTGTGTAAAAACAAAGATGAATAGGAAAAATGTGCAGAAGAAAAAACATATGATGGTATTTTATGCTAACAGTCGAAGTGCAAGAAATAAAATTAATGAACTACGTTTGGTAGCATGTGCTTGGAACTTTGATATCATTGCATTAACTGAAACGTGGTATGATTTAAAGAGACGGGATATGACTGCTGAGTGTAATATTCAGGGATTTAAGTTATTCAATGTGGATAGATGTAATGGGAAGGGGGGAGGAGTTGCATTGTATGTTCGAGAAAATATTAATTGTTGCATAAAAAAAGGTATAAAAATAGATGGAGCAGTAACAGAGTCTGTTTGGGTAGAGTTCGTGGAGGGTCAAGAAAAACTAATTCTAGGTGTAATATACCGACCTCCAGGCTTGGATCACGATAGAGGGAGACTTCTTTGGGACGAAATTGTTAGGGCTTCTGGACACAGTAACGTAGTCATAGTAGGGGACTTTAACTTTAGCCAAATTGACTGGAATTCTTTGACAGGTAATCTAGAGTCCAGTGACTTCATGGAAACAGTTCAGGACTGTTTTCTGAAACAGAGTGTAACTGAACCTACCAGGGGTAATAATTTGCTAGACCTAGTCTTGTCAAATAAGGAAACACTCGTGAATAATCTGGAGATCACTGAAGAGCTTGGCGCAAGTGATCACAAATCCATCACCTTTAGCATTAATTGGGAATGCAAGAGTAATGATAATACAGTAAAAATCCCCGATTTTCGTTCTGCCGATTATAATGGACTTAGGGAACATCTGTCTAATCTTGATTGGGGTTATCTAGCTAATGATTTTATTGACGATAATCATACTTATGAATATGAAGGGATCTGCTTTTATGATTGTTTTCTTAATAATGTACACAGTGCCCAGAGTATATACATTCCCCAGAGAGAAATTAGGTCTAATAATAACGATCCCAAATGGGTTAACAGGAGGCTAAAGCATCTATTAGGGGAGAAAAGGGGAATTTATAGGCGCATCAGAAGAGGAGAGGTTAACCTTACTGACCAATATGTTCAGCTTAAAAGAGAAGTAAAAAAGGCGATTAGAAAGGCTAAACGTGACTATGAAATTAGAGTTGCTAATGAATCAAAGACTAATCCAAAGGGGTTCTTTCAAGTGTATAGGACGAAGGTGAAGGAAAAAGTAGGACCTCTGAAATCTGGGAATGGACAGCTGACGGATAATGAACTGGAAATGTGTTCCTTATTTAATGATTATTTTTTGTCAGTTTTTACACAGGAAGATGTAAATGAGATTCCAGTAATTAACAATTATTTAGTTCCTGATGAATTTAAGTTAACTAATATTACTGTCACGAGGGACATGGTTATTAAACAGATAGACAAACTGAAACAAAATAAGTCCCCGGGACCCGATGAGTTGTTTTCAAGGGTACTTAAGGAATGCAAGATGGAGCTTAGTCAGCCATTAACAAGTGTATTCAATGCGTCCATCCTTACCAGTGTTGTGCCAGAGATGTGGAAGATGGCTAATGTGGTTCCTATATTCAAATCAGGGGATAAGTCCACTCCTTCAAATTACCGTCCAATAAGCCTGACATCTATAGTGGGCAAGTTATTAGAATCAATTATAGTTGACATTATCAGAAGTCACCTTGAACAGCATAACTTGATAAATGAATCTCAGCATGGATTCAAGAGAGGTCGTTCCTGCCTGACAAACTTACTGACGTTCTTCAATAGAACATTTGAGGCAGTTGACAGTGATAAGGAATATGATATTGTTTATTTGGATTTTAGTAAAGCCTTCGACAGAGTACCTCACAAGAGACTCTTAAGAAAAGTGGCAGCTCATGGTATAGGAGGTAAAGTTCTAGCATGGATTGAGGCATGGCTTACCAATAGAAAGCAGAGAGTTACCATTAATGGAGTGAAATCTGAATGGGGATTAGTCACTAGTGGCGTTCCACAAGGATCAGTTTTAGGCCCTCTTGTTCATAATTTACATTAATGACCTTGATGAAGGGATTACTAGTGACATGAGTAAGTTTGCTGATGATACAAAGATAGGCCGTATAATTCACTCTGAGGAGGATATCAATGAACTCCAGGACGATTTGAACAAATTAATGTCTTGGTCTGAGAAATGGCAGATGAAGTTTAATGTGGATAAGTGTAAGGTGCTTGCCCTTGGTAATGAAAATAGCCCTCGAAGCTATAATCTAGGTGAAGTAGAGCTTGGTCATACAGAATGTGAAAAAGACTTGGGAGTCATGGTAAGCAGAAATCTAAAGCCAAGACAGCAGTGCCTCAGTGTGCGCAACAAGGCCAACAGATTACTTGGATTTATCTCAAGAAGTATAAGTAACAGAAGTCCAAAAGTTATTTTACAGCTCTATACATCACTAGTGAGGCCTCATTTAGATTATGCTGCTCAGTTTTGGTCCCCTTACTACAGGATGGACATAGACTCATTAGAGAACATACAGAGAAGAATGACTAAAATGATTTACTGTGTAAGGAACCTCCCGTATGAAGATAGACTTAAAGCCTTAAATCTCCACTCTCTGGAGAGGCGTAGAATGAGGGGAGATATCATTGAAGTGTATAAGTGGATGACGGGCATAAACAAGGGAGACATTAATAAAGTACTGAGGGTGTCGAACCAGGTAAGAACCAGGAATAATGGATTTAAGTTGGATAAATTTAGATTTAGAAAGGACATAGGTAAGTACTGGTTTTCTAACAGAGTTGTAGATGCGTGGAACAGTCTTCCCAGTGGGGTGATAGAGGCTAGGACCTTGGGTAGCTTTAAGAAGAGACTGGACAAATATATGAGCGGGAGGGGCTGGGTTTGATTGGTGTTGGGGGGTGCGGGAGTTGTTTCTTGAGTAGCTTTAGGTAGATGTCGTTTTGATAAGGACCTGCCTCGTATGGGCCAGTAGGCCTTCTGCAGTGTTCCTACATTCTTATGTTCTTATGTTCTTATATATATATATATGTATATATATATATATATACATATATATATATATGTATATATATTTATATATATATACATGTATATATGTATATATATTTATATATATATATACATGTATATATATATATATATATATATATATATATATATATATATATATGCAATAAGATCACAGTAAACAGGTGATTTCAAAATATGCAAAACAACCATAATTGATAAATCTTTTAAAGTTGCTAGGAACACTTTTTATAATCCAAAAAAGGGCAACCAGCCTTATTCAACTAAAAATATGTTGGTTCTCCCTTACCATGAAAACTTGGTTGATATGCCTTCTCTTCTTAAGACTTTTAATATTAAAGTTGTATTCAAAAATCTTGATACAGTAAAAAAAACTTTTGATTAAGAATTCCCCCCAAAATGCTGATGGATGTGTCTATAAGATTCCTTGTAAAATTTGCGATAAAGTTTATTACGGTCAAACTGGTAAAAATCTCGAAATAAGATTAAAACAACATAAATATAGCATTAGAACTGGACAAGATTCCAATGCTCTATTTATTCATGTAAGAGATTTTAACCATCCAATTGATTTTCAAAAAGTTGAGAAAGTAGTATCAAGCAAGTCCATGGTCGACAGGAATATAATTGAATCTTGTTTCATAAAAAGCAGTTTTGACAATAATATGAATATTTCCTTTGGTTTATATAAATTAGATCCATTTATAATTAATAGAATTTGGGTAGAATTTAATAATACACTGGACAAATAAATAGCTTGGGGGTGAGTTTTGCAAAGGACCTGTCCAAGTTGGCTCGCCGCGCGTCACGTGTTTAACCGTTGTGGGATCTGATAGTGAGGTGCTGGCCGACCCCTTATATAGCTTCCTTGGATGCTTCACTTTCATAGTTCCTTGATAATGTGAGTAGTCACGAAAGCGCTTGGAATTTCTCTATTCTTTCAGAGTGGTTGTTTTGCATATATATATATATATATATATATATATATATATATATATATATATATATATATATATATATATATATATATATATATATATATATATATATATATATATATATATATATATATATATATATATATATATATATATATATATATATATATATATATATATATATATATATATATATATATATATATATATATATATATATATATATATATATATATATATATATATATATATATATATATATATATATATATATATATATATATATATATATATATATATATATATATATATATATATATATATATATATATGTATATATATATAAGAACATAAGAACATAAGAAAGGAGGAACACTGCAGAAGGCCTGTTGGCCCATACTAGGCAGGTCCTTTACAATTCATCCCACTAACAAAACATTTGCCCATCCCAATTTTCAATGCCACCCAAGAAACAAGCTCCGATGTGCAAGTCCCACTCAAGTTGTGTACGAATGGTATATAATACCGACAAGATGAGAGTAAAACACATATGCAACATCTGGGTATCTTTATTGTAGACGTTTCGCCATCCAGTGGCTTTATCAATACAAAATCTAGGACATAACTTGAAGACAGTAGAACTATGTACAGAAGATGAGGTAATCAGTCCCTCAACCTAGGAGTAGGTGCGAACAGCACCCTAGTCGTGGAGATTCTGAAGCAGAAGAAAGAATCCTGGCGCTTATATAGTAACGTCAGGTGAAGCAGACGAGGGCAAATTCACTGGTAGGCGGGATTCCCCAGTGGAAGTAGGTCCTTCCCAAAGAGATGGGTTAGTTGTAGAGGTAGTGTCTTCAAGTTATGTCCTAGATTTTGTATTGATAAAGCCACTGGATGGCGAAACGTCTACAATAAAGATACCCAGATGTTGCATATGTGTCTTACTCTCATCAAGTCCCACTCAAATCCAACCCCTCCCACTCATGTACTTATCCAACCTAAATTTGAAACTACCCAAAGTCCTAGCCTCAATAACCCAACTAGGTAGACTGTTCCACTCATCAACTACCCTATTTCCAAACCAATACTTTCCTATGTCCTTTCTAAATCTAAACTTATCTAATTTAAATCCATTACTGCGGGTTCTCTCTTGATAAATTAGACACATGTGCAACTCTTGGGTATCTTTATTGAGGAAACGTTTCGCCACACAGTGGCTTCATCAGTCCATACAAAGGAGAATCTTGAAGAACAGGAGGAGAATGAGGTAATCAGTCCCTCAACCTTGAGTCGATGTGGTCAGTCCATCAATCTTGAATAGAATACGGCATACGTGCTGGGAAGGAGCTTATAAACCGTTGGCAGGAGAGGTGCAGCAGTCATAGGTCGTGTAACATTTGTTCAATGTTGAAGTAGGTCGTGCCCAAGAATTAGGCAAGCGAAGAATTCCCAAGTATTAAGATCCCAAGAAGTTGCAGTGTCTGACAGGTTTGTAGATGAGGGTTCTCTCTTGGAGAGATATCCTCAAGACCTTGTTAATATCCCTCAACCTAGGAGTAGGTGCGAACAGCACCATAGTCGACTATGGTGCTGTTCGCACCTACTCCTAGGTTGAGGGACTGATTACCTCATTTCTGTACATTGTTCTACTGTCTTCAAGTTATGTCCTAGAATTTGTATTGATAAAGCCACTGGATGGCGAAATGTCTACAATAAAGATACCCAGATGTTGCACATGTGTCTTACTCTCATTATTTAACTTATAAGTGCTAGGGTTATAGACACTCCCGAGCTTCAGAACCTTGCATTTATCCACATTGAACTGCATCTGCCACTTTTCTGACCAAGAGTAGAGTTTGTCTAAATCCTCCTGAAGTTCCCTAACATCTACGTTTGAATCAATTATCCTACCTATCTTCGTGTCATCGGCGAATTTGCTCATATCACTAGCAATTCCTTCATCAAGATCATTGATATATATTATAAACAACAACGGGCCCAAGACTGATCCCTGTGGAACGCCACTTGTTACTGATCCCCACTTGGATTTAACCCCATTTATGGACACTCTCTGCTTCCTGTCTGTGAGCCATGACTCGATCCACGAGAGCACCCTCCCCCCAATGCCATGAGCTGCTACTTTCTTCAACAGTCTTTGGTGCAGAACTCTATCAAATGCCTTACTAAAATCTAAGTAAACAATATCAAATTCTTTATCGTGGTCAACAGCCTCAAAAGCTTTACTGAAGAAAGTTAATAAATTAGTTAGACAAGACCGGCCTCTTGTGAATCCATGCTGAGTATCATTAATCAAGCTATGCTTATCGAGATGGCTTCTTATAATCTCAGCTATAATTGACTCTAGCAACTTGCCTACAATTGAGGTCAGGCTTATTGGGCGGTAATTTGACGGTAACGACTTGTCCCCTGTTTTAAAAATAGGAATTACATTAGCCATCTTCCACATATCAGACACTACACCTGTTTGAAGAGATAAATTAAAAATATTAGTTAATGGTTCACAGACTTCCATTTTGCATTCCTTAAGAACCTTTGAAAAAACCTCATCAGGACCCGGTGACTTATTTTGCTTCAGTCGGTCTATCTGCTTCACAACCATTTCACTAGTGACTGTGATGTTACATAATTTATCTTCTTCTGATCCACTATAAAAATTAATTACCGGGATATTATTAGTGTCTTCCTGTGTAAAAACCGAGAGAAAATAATTATTTAAAATCGAGCACATTTCATTCTCTTTGTCAGTATGATGCCCATAGTTATTTTTAAGGGGACCTATCTTATCTCTGACTTTTGTTCTATATACCTGGAAAAAACTTTTTGGGTTAGTTTTAGAATCCCTAGCAACTTTAATTTCATAGTCCCTTTTAGCTTTTCTTATCCCCTTTTTAATGTCCCTCTTAATGTCAATATACTGATTCATAAGATGACCCTCGCCTCTTTTGATACGCCTATAAATTCCTTTCTTATGCCCTAGTAGATATTTCAGCCTATTATTCATCCATTTTGGGTCATTTCTATTTGATCTAATTTCCTTATAAGGGATAAACGTTCTTTGAGCAGCATGTATTGTGTTCAGAAAACTGTCATATTGATAGCTCTCTTCGTTACCCCAGTCAACAGATGATAAGTGTTCTCTAAGCCCATCGTAATCTGCTAAGCGAAAATCTGGGACTGTTACTGAGTTATCCCTACTATCATACTTCCATTCAATTCTAAATGTAATTGATTTGTGGTCGCTAGCACCCAGTTCCTCTGAAACTTCTAAATTATTAACAAGGGATTCATTGTTTGCCAGAACTAAGTCAAGCAGGTTATTTCCCCTTGTAGGTTCTGTCACAAACTGCTTCAAAAAACAATCCTGAACTACTTCTAAGAAATCGTATGATTCTAAATTCCCAGTCAAGAAATTCCAATCAATATGACTAAAGTTAAAGTCTCCTAGAATTACTACATTATCGTGCCTTGTGGCCTTAACAATTTCCTCCCATAGTAGTCTCCCTTGGTCCCTATCTAAATTTGGGGGACGGTATATCACACCTAAAATTAATTTTTCATGCCCCTCTGAAAATTCTATCCAAACAGACTCTGTATGTGTTACTTCAGACTTAATACCCGTTTTTATGCAACAGTTCAAGCGATCTCGGACATACAATGCCACCCCACCCCCCTTCCCGATACTTCTATCTACTTGGAACAATTTAAAACCCTGAATGTGACATTCTGCAGGCATGTCCCGACTTTTTGAATTAAACCACGTCTCAGTAATGGCAAATACATCTATGTTACCTGCACTAGCAACTAGTCTCAACTCGCCCATCTTATTCCTAGCACTGCGACTATTTGTGTAATAAACTTTTAATGACCCTCCTCTCTCTTTACCCTTCCTGCTTTTTTCTATTATTCCACTAAACCTATTACTGTCCTTGTCAATTAGTGCCACTGGCTTTCCAATATCCACCTCATTTTGCCTATTACTAGTTCTCCTAGTACTCATATTAATACCCTGCGACTTCACAGTTTTCCTGCAAAAACCCATACCACTAACTAATCCTAGTTTAAAGTCCTAACAACCCCCTCAACTGAGTTAGCAAGAAAACCCACACCTGCCCTGGATAAGTGAACCCCATCCCTGGCATACATGTCATTTCGGCCATAGAAGTTGTCCCAGTTGTCAATGAATGGTACTGCATTATCCTTACAGTGTTTATCCAGCCAACAATTAATACCAATTGCTCTGGACAACCATTCATTACCAACACCTCTTCTTGGCAAAATGCCACATATAACAGGGCGCCCCCCCTTCTTCCTAATCATGTCTATAGCTGTCCTGAACTTTCTAACTAAATCCTCACTTCTACGCTTGCCAACATCATTGCCTCCAGCACTGAGGCAAATAATAGGATTGATTCCATTACCGTTCATGATGTTGTCAAGCCGGCTAACAATGTCCTCCATCCCAGCCCCAGGAAAGCATACCCTTTGTCTCCTACTCCTGTCCTTCAAGCAGAATGCCCTATCCATGTATCTAACCTGGCTATCCCCCACAAAAACAATATTCTTACCTTCCTTGTTGTCGTTAGTCGTGACGATCCCAGTAGTAGACTCACATTCGTCGGGTAGCACCGAGAATGCGTTGGAGGTTTCCACGGGAGTTTCCACAGCAGTCTCTTTCTTCTTCATCGTTTCTGGCTTTCCATTCGTCTTCTTGATCGTCAACTTCGTCGTCCCCTGCTGTCCAACCACTGACCACGATCCCTTCTTGACCTGAGGACTCGAAACAGGAGGACTACTACGAATCCTCTTGTTTTCTTCGGTCAGTCGCCGTATCTCCATCTTCGCTGCCCTCAATTCTTCCTTAAGTTGCTGGTAAAGTTGCTCGATGGAGGGCATCTTGGTTCAGTCCACGGGAGCAAACAAGACACTTCTTCACAGAGTTAAGTACAGGTCAGCACTCAAAGTACAGGTCACCACTCAAGAGCACACAAACAGGTCTTCACAGAGCTAAGTACACGTCACCACTGAGCTAAGTACACGTCACCACTGGCTGAGTACATATATATATATAAATATATATATATACATATATATATATATATATATATATATATATATATATATATATATATATATATATATATATATATATATATATATATATATATATATATATATATGAATATATATATATATATATATATATATATATATATATATATATATATATATATATATATATATATATATATATATATATATATATATATGAATATATATATATATATATATATATATATATATATATATATATATATATATATATATATATATATATATATATATATATATATGCATGTATATATATAAAAAGATTAGCCATACCTTTTCCTAATCTTTTTAACATATCACTACAAACTGGCATAGTGCCTGATAAGTGGAAAATGGCAAATGTAATACCTATTTACAAGGCGGGTGACAGGTCCTTGGCTTCGAACTATAGACCAATAAGTCTTACCTCCATAGTGGGAAAATTTTTGGAATCAATAATTGCCAAAGCAATTCGTAGCCATCTTGACAGGCACAGATTGATTAATGATTCTCAACACGGTTTTACAAAAGGGCGTTCTTGTCGCACAAATTTAATAACTTTTTTCACTAAGGTGTTTGAGGAGGTAGATCATGGTAATGAATATGATATTGTGTATATGGACTTCAGTAAGGCTTTCGATAGAGTTCCACACCAGAGGCTATTGAGGAAACTTAGGGCACTCGGAATAGGAGGAGAAATTTTTTCCTGGGTAGAGGCATGGTTGACAAATACACAGCAGAGACTTTGCATAAATGGGGAGAAATCAGAATGGGGTCACGTCAAAAGCGGTGTTCCTCAGGGGTCAGTGTGAAAGTTAAGACACATGTGCAACATCTGGATATCTTTATTGTAGACGTTTCGCCATCCAGTGGCTTTATCAATACAGATTCTAGGACATAATAGGAAGACAGTAGAACTATGTACAAAAGATGAGGTAATCAGTCCCTCGGCCTTGGAGTTAGTGTTCACAGCATCGTGGTGGAGGAGAGTCTGGAGCAAAGGCAAGAAGACTGGCGTTTTTATAGGCGTCAGTGGATGGGACGGGCAGCAGACGAGGGCAGTCACTGGTAGGCGGGATTCCCCAGTGGAAGTAGGTCCTTCCCAAAGAGATGGGTTAGTTGCAGCAGCCGTGAAGAAGGTCTTGTAGATGTCCTCTGAACCAAGATTCCATGATGTTGCAGTGTCTGACAAGTTGTGCAAGAAAGGTATAATATACCGACAATATGAAAGTTAAGACACATGTGCAACATCTGGATATCTTTATTGTAGACGTTTCGCCATCCAGTGGCTTTATCAATACAGATTCTAGGACATAATAGGAAGACAGTAGAACTATGTACAAAAGATGAGGTAATCAGTCCCTCGGCCTTGGAGTTAGTGTTCACAGCATCGTGGTGGAGGAGAGTCTGGAGCAAAGGCAAGAAGACTGGCGTTTTTTATAGGCGTCAGTGGATGGGACGGGCAGCAGACGAGGGCAGTCACTGGTAGGCGGGATTCCCCAGTGGAAGTAGGTCCTTCCCAAAGAGATGGGTTAGTTGCAGCAGCCGTGAAGAAGGTCTTGTAGATGTCCTCTGAACCAAGATTCCATGATGTTGCAGTGTCTGACAAGTTGTGCAAGAAAGGTATAAAATACCGACAATATGAAAGTTAAGACACATGTGCAACATCTGGATATCTTTATTGTAGACGTTTCGCCATCCAGTGGCTTTATCAATACAGATTCTAGGACATAATAGGAAGACAGTAGAACTATGTACAAAAGATGAGGTAATCAGTCCCTCGGCCTTGGAGTTAGTGTTCACAGCATCGTGGTGGAGGAGAGTCTGGAGCAAAGGCAAGAAGACTGGCGTTTTTATAGGCGTCAGTGGATGGGACGGGCAGCAGACGAGGGCAGTCACTGGTAGGCGGGATTCCCCAGTGGAAGTAGGTCCTTCCCAAAGAGATGGGTTAGTTGCAGCAGCCGTGAAGAAGGTCTTGTAGATGTCCTCTGAACCAAGATTCCATGATGTTGCAGTGTCTGACAAGTTGTGCAAGAAAGGTATAAAATACCGACAATATGAAAGTTAAGACACATGTGCAACATCTGGATATCTTTATTGTAGACGTTTCGCCATCCAGTGGCTTTATCAATACAGATTCTAGGACATAATAGGAAGACAGTAGAACTATGTACAAAAGATGAGGTAATCAGTCCCTCGGCCTTGGAGTTAGTGTTCACAGCATCGTGGTGGAGGAGAGTCTGGAGCAAAGGCAAGAAGACTGGCGTTTTTATAGGCGTCAGTGGATGGGACGGGCAGCAGACGAGGGCAGTCACTGGTAGGCGGGATTCCCCAGTGGAAGTAGGTCCTTCCCAAAGAGATGGGTTAGTTGCAGCAGCCGTGAAGAAGGTCTTGTAGATGTCCTCTGAACCAAGATTCCATGATGTTGCAGTGTCTGACAAGTTGTGCAAGAAAGGTATAAAATACCGACAATATGAAAGTTAAGACACATGTGCAACATCTGGATATCTTTATTGTAGACGTTTCGCCATCCAGTGGCTTTATCAATACAGATTCTAGGACATAATAGGAAGACAGTAGAACTATGTACAAAAGATGAGGTAATCAGTCCCTCGGCCTTGGAGTTAGTGTTCACAGCATCGTGGTGGAGGAGAGTCTGGAGCAAAGGCAAGAAGACTGGCGTTTTTATAGGCGTCAGTGGATGGGACGGGCAGCAGACGAGGGCAGTCACTGGTAGGCGGGATTCCCCAGTGGAAGTAGGTCCTTCCCAAAGAGATGGGTTAGTTGCAGCAGCCGTGAAGAAGGTCTTGTAGATGTCCTCTGAACCAAGATTCCATGATGTTGCAGTGTCTGACAAGTTGTGCAAGAAAGGTATAAAATACCGACAATATGAAAGTTAAGACACATGTGCAACATCTGGATATCTTTATTGTAGACGTTTCGCCATCCAGTGGCTTTATCAATACAGATTCTAGGACATAATAGGAAGACAGTAGAACTATGTACAAAAGATGAGGTAATCAGTCCCTCGGCCTTGGAGTTAGTGTTCACAGCATCGTGGTGGAGGAGAGTCTGGAGCAAAGGCAAGAAGACTGGCGTTTTTATAGGCGTCAGTGGATGGGACGGGCAGCAGACGAGGGCAGTCACTGGTAGGCGGGATTCCCCAGTGGAAGTAGGTCCTTCCCAAAGAGATGGGTTAGTTGCAGCAGCCGTGAAGAAGGTCTTGTAGATGTCCTCTGAACCAAGATTCCATGATGTTGCAGTGTCTGACAAGTTGTGCAAGAAAGGTATAAAATACCGACAATATGAAAGTTAAGACACATGTGCAACATCTGGATATCTTTATTGTAGACGTTTCGCCATCCAGTGGCTTTATCAATACAGATTCTAGGACATAATAGGAAGACAGTAGAACTATGTACAAAAGATGAGGTAATCAGTCCCTCGGCCTTGGAGTTAGTGTTCACAGCATCGTGGTGGAGGAGAGTCTGGAGCAAAGGCAAGAAGACTGGCGTTTTTATAGGCGTCAGTGGATGGGACGGGCAGCAGACGAGGGCAGTCACTGGTAGGCGGGATTCCCCAGTGGAAGTAGGTCCTTCCCAAAGAGATGGGTTAGTTGCAGCAGCCGTGAAGAAGGTCTTGTAGATGTCCTCTGAACCAAGATTCCATGATGTTGCAGTGTCTGACAAGTTGTGCAAGAAAGGTATAAAATACCGACAATATGAAAGTTAAGACACATGTGCAACATCTGGATATCTTTATTGTAGTAGACGTTTCGCCAGTCTTCTTGCCTTTGCTCCAGACTCTCCTCCACCACGATGCTGTGAACACTAACTCCAAGGCCGAGGGACTGATTACCTCATCTTTTGTACATAGTTCTACTGTCTTCCTATTATGTCCTAGAATCTGTATTGATAAAGCCACTGGATGGCGAAACGTCTACAATAAAGATATCCAGATGTTGCACATGTGTCTTAACTTTCATATTGTCGGTATTTTATACCTTTCTTGCACAACTTGTCAGACACTGCAACATCATGGAATCTTGGTTCAGAGGACATCTACAAGACCTTCTTCACGGCTGCTGCAACTAACCCATCTCTTTGGGAAGGACCTACTTCCACTGGGGAATCCCGCCTACCAGTGACTGCCCTCGTCTGCTGCCCGTCCCATCCACTGACGCCTATAAAAACGCCAGTCTTCTTGCCTTTGCTCCAGACTCTCCTCCACCACGATGCTGTGAACACTAACTCCAAGGCCGAGGGACTGATTACCTCATCTTTTGTACATAGTTCTACTGTCTTCCTATTATGTCCTAGAATCTGTATTGATAAAGCCACTGGATGGCGGAACGTCTACAATAAAGATATCCAGATGTTGCACATGTGTCTTAACTTTCATATTGTCGGTATTTTATACCTTTCTTGCACAATCAG
>NC_091299.1:57976003-57978503 GCF_038502225.1 Cherax quadricarinatus
AAAGTGAACATTGATAAGGGTAGGGTGTTGAGAGTATCAATCGAGTTAGGTCAAGAAAAACTGGATATCACTTTGGAGGGAAGAAATATGGAAGAAGTGAATGTATTCAGATATTTGAGAGTAGATTTGTCAGCAGATGGGTGTATGAAGGACTAGGTTAACAGTAGAATTGATGAAGAAAAAGGCGAGTGGTGAATTGAGGTATCTGTGAAGACAAAAAACGTTAATCATGGAGGCAAAGAAGGGGAGGTACGAGAGTATAGTTGTACCAACACTCCTGAGTGTGAAGCATAGGTTGTGAATGCTGCAGCGAGAAGGAGGCAAGATACAGTGGACATGTGGTGTCAAAGGGCAATGTGTGGTGTAAATATTATGAAGCGAATTCATAGTGTGGAAATTAGGAGGAGGTATGGGGTTACAAAATGTATTGTTCGGAGGGATGAAGAGGGGATTTTGAGGTGGTTTGGTCATTTCGAGTGGATGGAGCAAAACAGAATCATTGGAGGGTGTATAAATCTCTAGTGGAGGGGAGGAGGGGTAAGGGTCGTCTTAAGAAAGGATGGAGGGAGGGGTGAAAGAGGTTTAGTGCAGCAGGCATGTGTGAGAATCTTAGATAGGAGTGAATGAAGACGAATGGGTTTTGGGACCTGACGAGCTGTTGGAGTGTAAACAGGGTAGTATTTTGTGAAGGGATTCATGGAAACTGGTTAGCCGGACTTGAGTCCTGGTGGTGAGAAGTATAATGCCTGCATTTTAAAAGAGAGATATGGGATATACGCTGCTTGGAGTGACATCTAAACTGTCATAATTGGGAACCTATGCAAAGACAGTGATTATGTGAGAATGATGATGAAAGTGTTTTTTTCTTTTTAGGGTCACTCTGTCTAAGTGGGATATATATATATATATATATATATATATATATATATATATATATATATATATATATATATATATATATATATATATATATATATATATATATACATATATATATATACATATATATATATATACATATATATATATATACATATATATAAATATATACATATATATAAATATATATATATATATATATATATATATATATATATATACATATATATATATATATATATATATATATATATATACATATATATATATATACATATATACATATATATATATATATATATATATATACATATATATATATATATATATACATATATATATATAAATATAAATATATATATATATATATAAATATATATAAATATATATATATAAATATATATATATATATATATATATATATATTTGTATGTCGTGCCGAACATGTAAAACTGGTCAATCAGCAAGAACTCATTTTAAATTAAGTCTTTTCTAAAAAAAATCTTATACCATTAAAGATTTATTTTTTTCATTCATGTTAATTTAAAAATTAATAATTTTGTACTAGCCTAGTCCAACTAGCCTAGTCCAACTAATTATATTTTCTATAAGTTTACAATAATTTAATAATAAACAAAGGCAATGATATTTTTTTTTTGTCAGGTTCAGAATGATATTCTCGAAATTATTGCTTTATTCGGCAAGAAGAGAGTTGCAATTTAAGTCAAAATCCTAAGCTTCACCTATTCGGCATAACAAACATGTCGTAATTGTTATATTTTAAGACACAACCGTGTACATGCGTATGTGTATGTGTATGTGTATGTGTATGTGTATGTGTATGTGTATGCAGACCCTATAGGAATAGCTCATATTTAACAGTACAGAGAGATTTATTCCATCTAAATATGCGACCCTCAGTGATTTTTTTTTTTTTTGTAATAAATCTTCAGTTCTTCTTTTTAATTTTCTTTTCCGATTAAGTTTCGATTCTTTTTGATGACGTCGGTTGACTCCAGAGTTTGATGTCATGGGACTTTTAATATAATGTTGTGAATACTCGTTATTGAAGCTTCCAGTAGGGTAACAGATTGTTCTTATTATGTGGACTTATAACTTTAAACCAACTTCCAAGTACAGCTGGTGAAGGCAGCGCCAGGTAATAAAAACACTACAATGGTAACATCATAATTTCTTTATTCTTCCGTGCAAAATATATGAACAATAAAATCAATTTAGGCAGATCTAACACTTACATAATAATATAAATAATAATAATAATTATAATAATAATAATAATAATAATAATAATAATAATAATAATAATAATAATAATAATAACCATGATTATAATTATTAGACTGACTATAATTTTAGGATAAAAATATATTCACCATTATTAATATGTTTTATTAATTCACTAAAATAATAATTACAAATGTTAGTATAGTAATGTTACCTTGTCTGACCAACTTATAAAAACATTAAACATCAAACTTGTAAAATTCTTCTGTATCACTAAATTAATTTAGATATTTGTTCAATATCCAAGTAGATTATTTGTCAAGGAAATTCTTAACGCCAAATCATATCAATTTGAAATTATGCTTATATATCTTAA
>NC_091299.1:57986003-58071674 GCF_038502225.1 Cherax quadricarinatus
AGCGTTGGATGTGAGCGTTGAATGTGAGTGTTGAATGTGAGCGTTGAATGTGAGCGTTGAATGTGAGCGTTGAATGTGAGCGTTGAATGGGAGTGTTGAATGTGAGCGTTGAATGTGAGCATTGAATGTGAGCGTTGAATGGGAGTGTTGAATGTGAGCATTGAATGTGAGCGTTGAATGGGAGTGTTGAATGTGAGCGTTGAATGTGAGCGTTGAATGGGAGTGTTGAATGTGAGCATTGAATGTGAGCGTTGAATGGGAGTGTTGAATGTGAGCGTTGAATGTGAGCGTTGAATTTGAGCGTTGAATGTGAGCGTTGAATGGGAGTGTTGAATGTGAGCGTTGAATGTGAGCGTTGAATGTGAGCGTTGAATGTGAGCGTTGAATGGGAGTGTTGAATGTGAGCGTTGAATGTGAGCGTTGAATGTGAGCGTTGAATGTGAGCGTTGAATGGGAGTGTTGAATGTGAGCGTTGAATGTGAGCGTTGAATGTGAGCGTTGAATGTGAGCGTTGAATGGGAGTGTTGAATGTGAGCGTTGAATGTGAGCGTTGAATGCGAGCGTTGAATGGGAGTGTTGAATGTGAGCGTTGAATGTGAACGTTGAATGGGAGTGTTGAATGTGAGCGTTGAATGTGAGCGTTGAATGTGAGCGTTGAATGGGAGTGTTGAATGTGAGCGTTGAATGTGAGCGTTGAATGTGAGCGTTGAATGGGAGTGTTGAATGTGAGCGTTGAATGTGAGCGTTGAATGTGAGCGTTGAATGTGAGCGTTGAATGGGAATGTTGAATGTGAGCGTTGAATGTGAGCGTTGAATGTGAGCGTTGAATGTGAGCGTTGAATGTGAGCGTTGAATGTGAGCGTTGAATGTGAGCGTTGAACGGAAGTGTTGAATGTGAGCGTTGAATGTGAGCGTTGAATGGGAGTGTTGAATGTGAGCGTTGAGTGTGAGCGTTGAATGTGAGCGTTGAATGTGAGCGTTGAATGTGAGCGTTGAATGTGAGCGTTGAATGTGAGCGTTGAATGTGAGCGTTGAATGGGAGTGTTGAATGTGAGCGTTGAATGTGAGTGTTGAATGTGAGCGTTGAATGTGAGCGTTGAATGTGAGCGTTGAATGTGAGCGTTGAATGGGAGTGTTGAATGTGAGCGTTGAATGTGAGCGTTGAATGTGAGCGTTGAATGGGAGTGTTGAATGTGAGCGTTGAATGTGAGCGTTGAATGGGAGTGTTGAATGTGAGCGTTGAATGTGAGCGTTGAATGTGAGCGTTGAATGTGAGCGTTGAATGGGAGCGTTGAATGTGAGCGTTGAATGTGAGCGTTAAATGTGAGCGTTGAATGGGAGTGTTGAATGTGAGGGTTGAATGTGAGCGTTGAATGTGAGCGTTGAATGTGAGCGTTGAATGGGAGTGTTGAATGTGAGCGTTGAATGTGAGCGTTGAATGGGAGTGTTGAATGTGAGCGTTGAATGCGAGCGTTGAATGGGAGTGTTGAATGTGAGCGTTGAATGCGAGCGTTGAATGGGAGTGTTGAACGTGAGTGTTGAATGTGAGCGTTGAATGCGAGCGTTGAATGGGAGTGTTGAATGTGAGCGTTGAATGCGAGCGTTGAATGGGAGTGTTGAACGTGAGCGTTGAATGTGAGCGTTGAATGGGAGTGTTGAATGTGAGCGTTGAATGGGAGTGTTGACTATGAGCGTTGAATGTGAGCGTTGAATTGGAGCGTTGAATGTGAGCGTTGAATGGGAGTGTTGAATGTGAGCGTTGAATGTGAGCGTTGAATGTGAGCGTTGAATGGGAGTGTTGAATGGGAGTGTTGAATGTGAGCTTTGAATGTGAGCGTTGAATGGGAGTGTTGAATGTGAGCGTTGAATGTGAGCGTTGAATGGGAGTGTTGAATGTGAGCGTTGAATGCGAGCGTTGAATGGGAGTGTTGAATGTGAGCGTTGAATGTGAGCGTTGAATGGGAGTTTTGAATGTGAGTGTTGAATGGGAGTGTTGACTATGAGCGTTGAATGTGAGCGTTGAATTGGAGCGTTGAATGTGAGCGTTGAGTTTCTGATAGTGATCAAAGTGCATTTCTTAGAATTTTTTCTCTTTTTTCATTATATGAGAGATTTATTTGTTTTTATGTTAAAATATTTGTTTTGGCTTTGTTCCGTAACAACATGCACAATGTCTTCTCAATATTGTAAATTTGTTGGATGCCATCCTGGTAGGAATCTTCATGAGCTCCTCGTTAACTGGGACGTTAGGTTACATATGACAAATATTGTGTCATCTACAAAGAGAACTGGTTTGAGTTTCTGGGAGGCATATATTTGGTCACTGATATACTTTAGATAAGAAATAATAATGGATAAAGAAGCTAACATGAGATACCTTCACGCGATAGTTTGTGTTCAGGTTGTCACTGGTTGCTGACGTCTGTCTGTAAGGTATGACTCGGTGTAAGCGAGAACATTCCCTTTGATTCCTCATTATTCTCATTTAGTCAGTAAAATATTGTGGTCTACGATATCAAAAACTTTTGCTGTATCAATAATGATATTCAACGTTTTCTAGAGCTAAATAGAGCGTAGCATCTTTGTGAGATTATCAACAGTACTTTTTCCCCGCTGTCTGAAGCCAAACTAGCAAGGCTTCAGAATATTTTGTTTAGTAGTGAATGCACGTTGTTGTTTATATATTATCTTTACAAAAATTTTACGTAAAGGAAAGTTAGAAATTGGTTTATAGTTGTTTATTACAGTTTGGTCTCCAACTTTGTGGAGGAATTGTTTTGGTTTCAAGATATTTATAAAACAGAGTTGCAATGATAGGTGACAGCACATGAGTATCTCTCCTGTATATGATTGGTGGAATACTCTCTTTATCACCTGCTTTGTTTTTTTTCGTTTAACAGTTATTTTAGTTACCTCTGCAGAATTTGTTGGGAACAAGTACAGGGAACCTTTATAACTGTTCTGAGGTAATCAGTAACGTGAGCATTGGAGATTTTACTACCAATGTTAGTCCTTATAGTTGAAAAGAAATCAAGTTTATTTACGTGTACTATATCGGCAATTTAGATTGAAGATTCGTTACGTCTGATCAGCCCAATATCTTTGGCTTTATTAATTTTAACTCAGTCTAGTATCTGAAAGAGTGTTTTTCAGGTTATATTCATGTCTCTATTTCTTTGAACCTGTTGGCATAATACAATTGTTAAAATTTCTTTAATACCTTTGTATTTGTTGATGTTTATATCCTCGCTAGTTCTTTAGGAATTTATCCCATCTTATAATTATTCATAGGTATGCTTCTTGCTAGTGGTTAGCAAGTCTTTTTGTGGAGACATGTTTTGTTTTTGAACTACAGTGTTGGTTTTAAAGGCATTGATTTTTTTGTATTGAAAAATTGGACACGAGTAATTATCGTCGTCAGCATTGAATTCTCTCTCTGTCAATCACTGGTAGTTACTGACATAATAAAATTATTCACAGAAACCTCATCCTGGAGCCTAAATTTGATATATGAATATGTTTAAAATGGGAAGCTCTTTCACACTTGCCAAGGAAACTGTTAATGGTGGAGTAATGATGAATACTTTTCTCATCTTCGGGTTTACTTGCCTTAGCTGGAGAAGCTACTGATGTAAATAAATAGATTTGTGGACATGACGAAATATAGCCACATTGCAGTGCATGGAAGAATCTCGTAGCTGGAACATAATGGCTGGAATCATCGCATTGCTCTAACAATCCAATGACTGGAACAATCCCGGAGGGGCTTAAACAATCAAGAATTGTACAGGATAACGGGGCTTAAACAATTCCAGGTCTTAATCCTGTGGTTTAAACAATCCCGAGGCTAAAATAATCCCAGAGCTTCAACAATCCCGGGGCTAAAACAATTTTGTGGCTTAAACAATCCAGTTGTTAAAATAATCTCGTGGCTTAAACAGTCCCGGGGCTTAAATAATCACAGAGTTTAAACAATCCAAAGGCTTTTAGAATCCCGGCGCTAAAATAATCAAGGATCTTAAACAATTTCGGAGATTAAACAATCCCTGGTCTTAAACAATCCCATACCTTATATAATCCAGGGGCTTAAACAGTCCCGGAGCTTAAGTAATCCTGGAGCTTAAACAATCCTGAGGTTTAAACAATCCGGTGGCTTAAACAATCCTGGAACTCAAACAATACCGGACTTAATCAATCTGTGGCCTTAAACATTCCTTGGACTTAAACAATCCCAGAGCTTAAACAATTCTGGGGCTTAAACAACCCTGCAGCTTAATAAATCCCGGAGCTTCAACAATCCTGGGGCTTAAAAAATCCAAGAACTTAAACAGTTCCGTGGCTTAAACAATCCCAGGGCTTAAACAATCCTAGAGCTTAAACAATCTCAGGGCTTAAACAGTTCCGTGGCTTAAACAATCCAGGACCATAAACATTTCCATTGCCTAAGATATCTCGGAGCTTAAACAATCCTGGGGCTTAATTAAAGAATCCCAGAGCGTAGACAATCCTTGGCTAAAACAACACCATGGTTAAAACATCACCTTGGGTAAAACAACACCTTGGGTAAAACACCTTCGCTAAAATAACACATTGGTTAAAATAACACATTGGTTAAAACAACACTTTGACTAAAACAAAACCTTGGCTAAAACAACACCTTGGCTAAAACAATACCTGGGCTAAAACAACACCTTAGGTAAAACAACACGATGGCTAAAACAACACCTTGGCTAAAACAACTCCTCGGTTAAAACAATACCTGGCTAAAACAGCACCTTGGCTAAAACAAATCCTAGGCTAGAACAATTCCTTGGTTAAATAACACATTGGCTAAAAAAAACATCTTGGCTAAAACAATATGTTGGCTAAAACTTCATGGCTGAAACATCACTCTGGCTAAAACAACTCCTTCGTTAAAACAATAACTTGGCTAAAAGAATACCTTGGCAAAAACAACACCGTGGCTAAAACAACACCGTGGCTAAAACAACACCGTGGAAAAACAACACTCTGGCTAAAACAACACCTTGGCTTTAACAATATCATGGCTAAAACAAAACCTTCGCTAAAACAATATCTTGGCTAAAATAACAGCTTGCTAAAACAATATCATGGCTAAAACAATATCATGGCTAAAACAACACCTTGGCTAAAACAATGTCTTGGCTAAAACAACACCTTGGCTAAAACAATATCTTGGCTAAAACGACACCTTCCCTAAAACAATATCTTGGCTAAAACAACACCTTGGCTAAAACAATATTTTGGGTAAAAAAAACACCTTGGCTAAAACAATATCTTGGCTAAAACAACACCTTGGCTAAAACAACACCTTGGCTAAAACAACACCTTGGCTAAAACAATATCTTGGCTAAAACAACACCTTGGCTAAAACAATATCTTGGCTAAAACAACACCTTGGCTAAAACAATATCATGGCTAAAACAACACCTTGGCTAAAACAATATCTTGGCTAAAACAACACCTTGGCTAAAACAATATCTTGGCTAAAACAACACCTTGGCTAAAACAATATCTTGGCTAAAACAACACCTTGGCTAAAACAATATCTTGGCTAAAACAACACCTTGGCTAAAACAATATCATGGCTAAAACAACACCTTGGCTAAAACAATATCATGGCTAAAACAACACCTTGGCTAAAACAATATCTTGGCTAAAACAACACCTTGGCTAAAACAATATCATTTCTAAAACAACACTTTGCCAAAGCAATATCTTGGCTAAAATAACACCTTGGCTAAAACAATATCATGGCTAATACAACACCTTCGCTAAAACAATATCTTGGCTAAAACAACACCTTGGCTAAAACAATATCATGGCTAAAACAACACCTTGGCTAAAACAATATCTTGGCTAAAACAACACCTTGGCTAAAACAATATCTTGGCTAAAACAACACCTTGGCTAAAACAACACCTTGGCTAAAACAACACCTTGGCTAAAACAACACCTTGGCTAAAACAATATCTTGGCTAAAACAACACCTTGGCTAAAACAATATCTTGGCTAAAACAACACCTTGGCTAAAACAATATCTTGGCTAAAACAACACCTTGGCTAAAACAATATCTTGGCTAAAACAACACCTTGGCTAAAACAATATCAATCCTAAAACAACACCTTGGCTAAAACAATATCTTGGCTAAAACAACACCTTGGCTAAAACAATATCTTGGCTAAAACAACACCTTGGCTAAAACAATATCTTGGCTAAAACAACACCTTGGCTAAAACAATATCTTGGCTAAAACAACAGCTTGGCTAAAACAATATCTTGGCTAAAATAACAGCTTGGCTAAAACAATATCATGGCTAAAACAATATCATGGCTAAAACAACACCTTGGCTAAAACAATGTCTTGGCTAAAACAACACCTTGGCTAAAACAATATCTTGGCTAAAACAACACCTTGGCTAAAGCAATATCTTGGCTAAAACAAAGCCTTGGCTAAAACAATATCTTTGCTAAAACAACACCTTGGCTAAAACAATATCATGGCTAAAACAACACCTTAGCTAAAACAACACCTTGGCTAAAACAACACCTTGGCTAAAACAATATCTTGGCAAAAACAACACCTTGGCTAAAACAATATCTTGGCTAAAACGACACCTTCCCTAAAACAATATCTTGGCTTAAACAACACCGTGGCTAAAACAATACATTGGCTAAAACAACACCTTGGCTAAAGAAATATCTTGGCTAAAACAACACCTTGGCTAAAGCAATATCTAGGCTAAAACAAAACGTTGGCTGAAACAATATTTTGGCTAAAACAACACCTTGGCTAAAACAATATCTTAGCTAAAACAACACCTTGGCTAAAGAAATATCTTGGCTAAAACAACACCTTTGCTAAAACAATATCTTGGCTAGAACAACAAATTGGCTAAAAAACGCATTGGCTAAAACAACACCTTGGCTAAAACAATATCTTGAGTAAAACAACACCTAGGCTAAAACAATATCTTGGCTAAAACAACACCTTGGCTAAAACAACACCTTGGCTAAAACAACACCTTGGCTAAAACAACACCTTGGCTAAAACAACACCTTGGCTAAAACAACACCTTGGCTAAAACAATATCTTGGCTAGAACAACAAATTGGCTAAAAAACGCATTGGCTAAAACAACACCTAGGCTAAAACAATATCTTGGCTAAAACAACACCTTGGCTAAAACAACACCTAGGCTAAAACAACACCTTGGCTAAAACAGTATCTTGGCTAAAATAACAGCTTGGCTAAAATAGTATCTTGGCTAAAATAACACCTTGGCTAAAACAACACCTTAAAACAATATCTTGGCTAAAACAACACCTTGGCTAAAACAATATCTTTGCTAAAACAACACCTTGGCTAAAACAATATCTTGGCTAAAACAACACCTTGGCTAAAACAATATCATGGCTAAAACAACACTTTGGCTAAAACAATATCTTGGGAAAACAACACTTTGGCTAAAGCAATATTTTTGCTAAAACAACACCATGGCTAAAACGATATTTTGGCTAAAACAACACCTTGGCTAAAAAAATTTCTTGGCTAAAACAACACCTTGGCTAAAGCAATATCTTGGCTAAAACAACACCTTGGCTAAAACAATATCTTAGCTAAAACAACACCTTGGCTAAAACAAAAACTTGGCTAAAACAACACCATTGCTAAAACAATATCTTTGCTAAAGACACACCTTGGCTAAAACAATGTTTTGGCTAAAACAACACCTTGGCTAAAACAACACCTTGGCTAAAACAACACCATGGCTAAAACAATATCTTGGCTAAAACGACACCTTGGCTAAAACAATATCTTAGCTAAAACAACACCTTGGCTAAAACAATATCTTGGCTAAAACAACACCTTGGCTAAAACAACACCATGGCTAAAACAATATCAAGGCTAAAACAACACATTGGCTAAAACAATATCATGGCTAAAACAACACCTTGGCTAAAACAATATCTTGGCTAAAACAACACCTTTGTTAAAGCAATATCTTGGCTAAAACAAAACGTTGGCTGAAACAATATTTTGGCTAAAACAACACCTTGGCTAAAACAATATCTTAGCTAAAACAACACCTTGGCTAAAGAAATATCTTGGCTAAAACAACACCTTTGCTAAAACAATATCTTGGCTAGAACAACAAATTGGCTAAAAAACGCATTGGCTAAAACAACACCTTGGCTAAAACAACACCTTGGCTAAAACAACACCTTGGCTAAAACAACACCTTGGCTAAAACAATATCTTGGCTAAAACAACACCTTGGCTAAAACAATATCTTGGCTAAAACAACACCTTGGCTAAAACAATATCATGGCTAAAACAACACCTTGGCTAAAACAATATCTTGGCTAAAACAACACCTTGGCTAAAACAATATCTTGGCTAAAACAACACCTTAGGTAAAACAAAATCTTGGCTAAAACAACACCTTGGCTAAAACAATATCTTGGCTAAAACAACACCTTGGCTAAAACAATATCTTGGCTAAAACAACACATTTGCTAAAACAATATCTTGGCTAAAACAACACCTTGGCTAAAACAACACCTTGGCTAAAACAACATCTTGGCTAAAACAATATCTTGGCTAAAAGAACACCTTGGCTAAAACAATGTCTTGGCTAAAACAACACCATTGCTAAAGAAATGTCATTGCTAAAACAACACCTTGGCTAAAACAATATCTTTGCTAAAGCGACACCTTGGCAAAAACAATATCATGGCTAAAACAACACCTAGGCTAAAACAATATCTTTGCTAAAATAACACCTTGGCTAAAACAATATCTTGGCTAAAACAACACCTTTGCTAAAACAATATCTTGGCTAAAACGACTCCTTCCCTAAAACAATATCTTGGCTAAAACAACACCTTGACTAAAACAATGTCAAGGCTAAAACAACACCTTGGCTAAAACAATATCATGGCTAAAACAACACCTTCGATTAAACAATATCTTGGCTAAAACAACACCTTGGCTAAAATAATATCTTGGCTAAAACACCACCTTGGCTAAAACAGTATCTTGGCTAAAACAACACCTTGGCTAAAACAATATCTTGGCTAAAACAAAACCTTGGCTAAAACAATATCTTGGCTAAAACAACACCTTGGCTAAAACAATATCTAGGCTAAAACAACGCCTTGGCTAAAACAATATCTTGGATAAAAACAACACCAACACCTTGGCTAAAACAATATCTTCGCAAAAACAACACATTTGCTAAAACAACACCTTGGCTAAAACAACACCTTGGCTAAAACAATATCTTGGCTAAAACAACACCTTGGTTGAAACAATATCTTGGCTAAAACAACACTTGACTAAAACAATATGTTTAAAACAACACCTTGACTAAAACAATATCTTGGCTAAAACAACACCTTGGCTAAAGCAATATCTTTGCTAAAACAAAACCTTGGCTAAAACAATATCATGGCTAAAACAACACCTTGGCTAAAACAATATCTTGGCTAAAACAACACCTTGGCTAAAACAATATCTTTGCTAAAACAACACCTTGGCTAAAACAATATCTTGGCTAAAACAACACCTTGGCTAAAACAACACCTTGGCTAAAACAATACCTTGGCTAAAACAATACCTTGGCTAAAACAAAACCTTGGCTAAAACAACTCCTTGGCTAAAACGATAGCTTGGCTAAAACAACACCTTGGATAAAACAACACCTTTGCTAAAACAACACCTTGGCTAAAACAATATCTTGGCTAAAACAGCACCTTGTCTAAAACAACACCTTGGCTAAAACATCACCTTGGCTAAAACAATATCTTGGCTAAAACAACACCTTGGCTAAAACAATATCTTGGCAAAATCAACACCTGGCTAAAACAATATCTTGGCTAAAACAACACCTTGGCTAAAACAATATCTTTGCTAAAACAACACCGTCGCAAAAACAATATCATGGCTAAAACAACACCTTGGTTAAAGCAATATCTTGGCTAAAATACCACCTTTGCTAAAACAATATCTTGGCAAAAACAACACCTTCGCTAAAACAATATCTTGGCTAAAACAACACCTTGGCTAAAACAACAACTTGGCTAAAACAACACCATATTGGCTAAAACAACACCTTGGCTAAAACAATATCTTTGCTAAAACAACACCTTGGCTAAAACAATATCAAGGCTCAAACACCACCTTGGCTAAAACAACACCTTGGCTACAACAACAATTTGGCTAATACAATATCTTGGCCAAAACAATACCTTGGCTTAAACAAAATCTTGGCTAAAACAACACCTTGGCTAAAACAGTATCATGGCTAAAACAATACCCTTGCTAAAACAATATCTTGGCTAAAACAATATCTTGGCTAAAACAATATCTATGCTAAAACAACACCTTTACTAAAATAATATCATGGCTAAACCAACACCTTGGCTAAAACAATATCTTAGCTAAATTAACACCTTGGCTAAAACAATATCTTGGCAAAAACAACACCTTGGCTAAAACAATATCTTTGCTAAAACAACACCTTATCTAAAACAACACCTTAGCTAAAACAACACCTTGGGTAAAACAATAGCTTGGCTAAAACAACACCTTGGCTAAAACAATATCTTGGCTAAAACAACACCTTTGCTAAAACAATATCTTGGCTAGAACAACAAATTGGCTAAAAAACGCATTGGCTAAAACAACACCTTGGCTAAAACAATATCTTGAGTAAAACAACACCTAGGCTAAAACAATATCTTGGCTAAAACAACACCCTAGGCTAAAACAACACCTTGGCTAAAACAACACCTTGGCTAAAACAACACCTTGGCTAAAACAACACCTTGGCTAAAACAACACCTTGGCTAAAACAATACCTAGGCTAAAACAACTCCTTGGCTAAAACGATAGCTTGGCTAAAACAACACCTTGGCTAAAACAACACCTTTACTAAAACAACACCTTGGCTAAAACAATACCTTGCTAAAACAACACCTTGGCTAAAACAATATCGTGGCTAGAAAAAGACCTTGGCTAAAACAACATCTTGGCTAAAACAACAACTTGGCTAAAACAATATCTTGGCTAAAACAACACCTTGGCTAAAAAAATATCTTGGCTAAAACAACACCTTGGCTAAAACAATATCTTGGCTAAAACAACACCTTGGCTAAAACAATATCTTGGCTAAAACAACACCTTGGCTAAAACAATATCTTAGCTAAAACAACACCTTGGCTAAAAAACGCATTGGCTAAAACAACACTTGTCACCTTGGCACCTTGGCTAAAACAACACCTTCGTTTAAACAATGTCATGGCTAAAACAACACCTTCGCTAAAACAATATCTTGGCTAAAACAACACCTTGGCTAAAATAATATCTTGGCTAAAACACCACCTTGGCTAAAACAATATCTTGGCTAAAACAACACCTTGGCTAAAACAATATCTTGAGTAAAACAACACCTAGGCTAAAACAATATCTTGGCTAAAACAACACCTTGGCTAAAACAACACCTAGGCTAAAACAACACCTTGGCTAAAACAACACTTTGGCTAAAACAACACCTTGGCTAAAACAATATCATGGCTAAAACAACACCTTGGCTAAAACAATATCTTGGCTAAAACAACACCTTGGCTAAAACAATATCTTGGCTAAAACAACACCTTGGCTAAAACAAAACCTTGGCTAAAACAATGTTTTGGCTGAAACAACACCTTGGCTAAAACAACGCCTTGGCTAAAACAATATCTTGGCTAAAACAACACCTTGGCTAAAACAATATCTTCGCTAAAACAACACCTTTGCTAAAAACAACACCTTGGCTAAAACAACACCTTAACTAAAATAATATCTTGGCTAAAACAACACCTTCGCTAAAACAATATCTTGGCTAAAACAACTCATTGGCTAAAACAATATCATGGCTAAAACAATACCTTTGCTAAAACAATATCATGGCTGAAACAACACCTTGACTAAAACAATATCTTTGCTAAAACAACACCTTGGCTAAAACAATATCTTGGCTAAAACAACACCTTGGCTAAAACAATATCTTGGCTAAAACAAGACTTGGCTAAAACAATATCATGGCTAAAACAACACCTTGACTAAAACAATATCTTGGCTAAAACATCACTTTGGCTAAAGCAATATCTTTGCTAAGACATCACCTTGGCTAAAACAATATCATGCCTAAAACAACACCTCAGTTAAAACAATATCTTGGCTAAAACAACACCTTGGCTAAAACAGTATTTTTCCTAAAACAACACCTTGGCTAAAACAATATCTTGGGTAAAACAACACCTTGGCTAAAACAATATCTTGGCTAAAACAACACCTTGGCTAAAACAACACCTTGGCTAAAACAACACCTTGGCTAAAACAATATCTTGGCTAAAACAACACCTTGGCTAAAACAACACCTTGGCTAAAACAACACCTTGGCTAAAACAACACCTTGGCTAAAACAATATCTTGGCTAAAACAACACCTTGGCTAAAACAATATCTTGGCTAAAACAACACCTTGGCTAAAACAATATCTTGGCTAAAACAACACCTTGGCTAAAACAATATCTTGGCTAAAACAACACCTTGGCTAAAACAATATCTTGGCTAAAACAACATCTTGGCTAAAACAATATCTTGGCTAAAACAACACCTTGGCTAAAACAATATCAATCCTAAAACAACACCTTGGCTAAAACAATATCTTGGCTAAAACAACACCTTGGCTAAAACAATATGGTGGCTAAAACAACACCTTGGCTAAAACAACACCTTGCCTAAAACAACAAGTTGGCTAAAACAATGTTTTGGCTAAAACAACACCTTGGCTAAAACAATATCATGGCTAAAACAACACATTGGCTAAAATAATATCTTTGCTAAAACAACACCTTGGCTAAAGCAATATCTTGGCTAAAACAACACCTTGGCTACAACAATATCTTGTGTAAAACAACGCCTTGGCTAAAACAACTCCTTGGCTAAAACAACAATTTGGCTAAAACAACACCTTTGATAAAACAATATCTTTGCTAAAACAACACCTTGGCTAAAACAATATCATGGCTAAAACAACACCTTGGCTAAAACAATTTCTTGGCTAAAACAACACCTTGGCTAAAACAAAATCTAGGCTAAAACGACACCTTGGCTAAAACAATATCTTGGCTAAAAACAACACCTTGGCTAAAACAATATCAAGGCTAAAACAACACCTTCGCAAAAACAATATCAATGCTAAAACAATATCTTGGCTAAAACAACACCTTGGCTAAAACAATATCTTGGCTAAAACAACACGTTGGCTAAAACAATATCTTGGCTAAAACAACACGTTGGTTAAAACAATATCTTGGCTAAAACAACACTTTGGCTAAAACAACACCTTGGTTAAAACAAAACCTGGGCTAAAACAATATCTTGGCTAAAACAACACCCTGGCTAAAGCAATATCTTAGCTAAAGCAACACCTTGGCTAAAACAATATCTTGGCTAAAACAACACCTTGGCTAAAACAACACCATGGCTAAAACAATATCTTGGCTAAAACGACACCTTGGCTAAAACAATATCTTGGCTAAAAGATCACCTTGGCTAAAACAATATCAAGGCTAAAACAACACGTTGGATAAAACAATATCTTGGCTAAAACAAAAACAATATCCTTTGGCTAAAGCAACATCTTGGCTAAAACAACACCTTGGCTAAAACAATATCTTGGCTAAAACGACACCTTGGCTAAAACAATATCTTAGCTAAAACAACACCTTGGCTAAAACAATATCTTGGCTAAAACAACACCTTGGCTAAAACAATATCTTGGCTAAAACAACACCTTGGCTAAAACAATATCTTGGCTAAAACAACACCTTGGCTAAAACAATATCTTGGCTAAAACAACACCTTGGCTAAAACAACACCTTGGCTAAAGCAACACCTTGGCTAAAACAATATCATGGCTAAAACAACACCTTGGCTAAAACAATATCTTGGCTAAAACAACACCTTAGGTAAAAAAAATCTTGGCTAAAACAACACTTGGCTAAAACAATATCTTGGCTAAAACAACACCTTGGCTAAAACAATATCTTGGATAAAACAACACATTTGATAAAACAACACCTTGGCTAAAACAACACCTTGGCAAAAACAATATCATGGCTAAAACACCTTGGCTAAAACAATATCTTGGCTAAAACAACACCTTGGCTAAAACAATATCTTGGCTAGAACAACAAATTGGTTAAAACAACACATTGGCTAAAACAACACCTTGGCTAAAACAATATCTTGGGTAAAACAACAATTAGGCTAAAACAATATCTTGGCTAAAACAACACCTTGGCTAAAACAACACATTGGCTAAAACAACACCTTGGCTAAAACAACACCTTGGCTAAAGCAATATCTTGGCTAAAACAACACCTTGGCTAAAACAATATCTTGGCTAAAACAACACGTTGGCTAAAACAATATCTTGGCTAAAACAACACGTTGGTTAAAACAATATCTTGGCTAAAACAACAAATTGAATAAAACAATATCTTGGCTAAAACAACACCTTGGCGAAAACAATATCATGGCTAAAACAACACCTTGGCTAAAACAACACCTTGGCTAAAACAATATCTTGGCTAAAACAACACCTTGGCTAAAACAATGTCATGGCTAAAACAACACCTTAGCTAAAACAACACCTTGGCTAAAACATCACTTTGGCTAAAGCAATATTGGCTAAAACAACACCTGGCTAAAACAACACCTTGGTTAAAACAATATCTTGGCTAAAACAACACCTTGGCTAAAACAATATTTTTGCTAAAACAACACCTTGGCTAAAACAATATCTTGGCTAAAACGACACCTTGGCTAAAACAATATCTTGGCTAAATCAACACCTTGGCCAAAACAATATCTCGGCTAAAACACCACCTTGGCTAAAACAATATCTTGGCTAAAACAACACCTTGGCTAAAACAAAATCTTGGCTAAAACAACACCTTGACTAAAACAATATCTTGGCTAAAACACCACCTTGGCTAAAACAATATCTTGGCTAAAACAACACCTTGGCTAAAACAATATCTTGGCTAAAACAACACCTTGGCTAAAACAATATTTTGGCTAAAACAACACCTTGGCTAAAACATTATCTTTGCTAAAACACCACCTTGGCTTAAAGAAAATCTTGGCTAAAACAACACCTTGGCTGAAACAATATCTTGGCTAAAACAACACCTTGGCTTAAACAACATCTTGGTTAAAACAACACCTTGGCTAAAACAATATCATGGCTAAAACAACACCTTGGCTAAAACAATATCTTGGCTAAAACAACACCTAGGCTAAAGCAATATCTTGGCTAAAACAAAACCTTGGCTAAAACAACACCTTGGCTAAAACAACACCTTGGCTAAAACAACACCTTGGCTAAAACAACACCTTGGCTAAAACAGCACCTTGGCTAAAACAATATCTTGGGCTAAAACAACGCCTTGGCCAAAATAATATCTTTGCTAAAACAACACCTTGGCTAAAACAATATCAAGGCTCAAACACCACCTTGGCTAAAACAACACCTTGGCTACAACAACAATTTGGCTAATACAATATCTTGGCCAAAAGAATACCTTGGCTAAAACAACACTTTGGCTAAAACAACACCTTGGCGAAAACAATATCTTGGCTAAAACAACACCTTGGCTAAAACAACACCTTTGCTAAAACAACACCTTGGCTAAAACAATATCATGGCTAAAACAACACCTTGGCTAAAACAAAACCTTGGCTAAAACAATACCTAGGCTAAAACAACTCCTTGGCTAAAACGATAGCTTGGCTAAAACAACACCTTGGCTAAAACAATATCTTGGCTAAAACAACACCTTGGCTAAAACAATATCTTAGCTAAAACAATATCTTGGCTAAAACAATATCTTGGCTAAAACAACACCTTGGCTAAAACAACACCATGGCTAAAACAATATCTTGGCTAAAACGACACCTTGGCTAAAACAATATCTTGGCTAAAACAACACCTTGGCTAAAACAATATCAAGGCTAAAACAACACCTTGGCTAAAACAATATCTTGGCTAAAACAACACCTTGGCTAAAACAATATCTTGGCTAAAACAACACCTTGGCTAAAACAATATCTTGGCTAAAACAACACCTTGGCTAAAACAATATCATGGCTAAAACAATACCCTTGCTAAAACAATATCTTGGCTAAAACATCACCTTGTCTAAAACAATATCTATGCTAAAACAACGCATTTACTAAAACAATATCATAGCAAAAACAACACCTTGGCTAAAACAACACCTTGGCTAAAACAACACCCTGGCTAAAACAACACCTTGGCTATAACACTATCTTAGCTAAAACGACACCTTCCCTAAAACAATATCTTGGCTAAAACAACACTTTGATAAAACAATGTCAAGGCTAAAACAACATCTTGGCTAAAACAATATCGTGGCTAAAACAACACCTTGGCTAAAATAATATCATGGCTAAAACAACACCTTGGCTAAAACAATATCATGGCTAAAACAATACCCTTGCTAAAACAATATCTTGGCTAAAACAATATCTATGCTAAAACAACACCTTTACTAAAACAATATCATGGCTAAACCAACACCTTGGCTAAAACAATATCTTAGCTAAAACAACACCTTGGCTAAAACAATATCTTGGCTAAAACAATATCGTGGCTAGAAAAACACCTTGGCTTAAACAACATCTTGGCTAAAACAACACCTTGGCTAAAACAACACCTTGGCTAAAACAATATCTTGGCTAAAACAACACCTAGGCTAAAGCAATATCTTTGCTAAAACAAAACCTTGGCTAAAACAAAACCTTGGCTAAAACATCACCTTGGCTAAAACAATATCACTGCTAAAACAACACTTTGGCTAAAACAATATCTTTGCTAAAACAACACCTTGGCTAAAATAATATCTTGGCTAAAACAACACATTGGGTAAAACAATATCATGGCTAAAACAATACCTTTGCTAAATCAATATCTTGGCTAAAACAACACCTTGGCTAAAACAATATCTTTGCTAAAACAACACCTTGGCTAAAACAATATCATGGCTAAAACAACACCTTGGCTAAAACAATATCTTGGCTAAAACAACACCTTGGCTAAAACAATATCTTGGCTAAAACAACACCTTGGCTAAAACAATATCATGGCTAAAACAACACCTTGGCTAAAACAATATCATGGCTAAAACAACACCTTGGCTAAAACAATATCTTGGCTAAAACAACACCTTGGCTAAAACAATATCTTGGCTAAAACAACACCTTGGCTAAAACAATATCTTGGCTAAAACAACACCTTGGCTAAAACAATATCTTGGCTAAAACAACACCTTGGCTAAAACAATATCTTGGCTAAAACAACACCTTGGCTAAAACAACACCTTGGCTAAATCAATGTCAAGGCGAAAACAACACGTTGGTTAAAACAATATCAACGCTGAAACAATATCTTTGCTAAAACAACACCTTGGCTAAAACAATATCTTGGCTAAAACAACACCTTGGCTAAAACAATATCTTGGCTAAAACAACACGTTGGCTATAACAACATGTTGGCTAAAACAACACCTTGGCTAAAACAATATCTTTGCTGAAACAACACCTTGGCTAAAACAATATCTTTGGTAAAACAACACCATGGCTAAAACAATATCTTGGCTAAAACAACACCTTGGCTAAAGCAATATCTTGGCTAAAACAACACCTTGGCTAAAACAATATCGTGGCTAGAAAAACACCTTGGCTTAAACAACATCTTGGCTAAAACAACACCTTGGCTAAAACAACACCTTGGCTAAAACAATATCTTGGCTAAAACAATATCTTGGCTAAAACAACACCTTGGCTAAAACAATATCTTGGCTAAAACAACACCTTGGCTAAAACAATATCTTGGCTAAAACAACACCTTGGCTAAAACAATATCTTGGCTAAAACAACACCTTGGCTAAAACAATATCTTGGCTAAAACAACACCTTGGCTAAACAAATATCTTGGCTAAAACAACACCTTGGCTAAAACAATATCTTGGCTAGAACAACAAATTGGTTAAAACAACACATTGGCTAAAACAACACCTTGGCTAAAACAACACCATGGCTAAAACAATATCGTGGCTAAAACAACACCTTGGCATAAACAATATCATGGCTCAAACAACACTTTGGCTAAAACAATATCTTGGGAAAACAACACCTTGGCTAAAGCAATATCTTGGCTAAAACAACACCATGGCTAAAACAATATTTTGGCTAAAACAACACCTTGGCTAAAACAATATCTTGGCTAAAACAACACCTTGGCTAAAACAACACCTTGGCTAAAACAACACCTTGGCTAAAACAACAACTTGGCTAAAACAACACCTTGGCTAAAACGACACCTTGGCTAAAACAATATCTTGGCTAAAACATCACCTTGGCTAAAACAATATCAAGGCTAAAACAACACGTTGGTTAAAACAATATCAACGCTGAAACAATATCTTTGCTAAAACAACACCTTGGCTAAAACAATATCTTGGCTAAAACAACAAAAACAACACCTTGGCTAAAACAATATCTTAGCTAAAACAACACCTTGGCAAAAACAATATCTTGGCTAAAACAACACCTTGGCTAAAACAAAAACAACACCTTGGCTTGGCTAAAACAACACCTTGGCTAAAACAATATCGTGGCTAAAACAACACCTTGGCTAAAACAATATCATGGCTAAAACAACACCTTCGCTAAAACAACACCTTGGCTAAAACAACACCTAGGCTAAAACAATATCTTGGCTTTGGCTAAAACAAAACAACACCTTGGCTAAAACAATATCTTTGCTAAAACAACACCTTGGCTAAAACAATATCTTGGCTAAAACAACACCTTGGCTAAAACAATATCTTGGCTAAAACAACACCTTGGCTAAAACAATATCATGGCTAAAACAACACCTTGGCTAAAACAATATCGTGGCTAAAACAACACCTTGGCTAAAACAATATCAAGGCTAAAACAACACCTTGGCTAAAACAATATCTTGGCTAAAACAACACCTTGGCTAAAACAACACCTTTGCTAAAACAACACCTTGGCTAAAACAATATCTTGGCTAAAACAACACCTTGGCTAAAACAATATCTTGGCTAAAACAACACCTTGGCTAAAACAACACCTTGGCTAAAACAACACCTTGGCTAAAACAATATCTTGGCTAAAACAACACCTTGGCTAAAACAATATCTTGGCTAAAACAACACCTTGGCTAAAACAATATCTTGGCTAAAACAACACCTTGACTAAAACAATATCTTGGCTAAAACAACACCTTGGCTAAAACAATATCTTGGCTAAAACAACTCCTGGGCTAAAACAATATCTTGGCTAAAACAACGCCTTGGCTAAAACAATATCTTGGCTAAAACAACACCTTGGCTAAAACAATATCTTGGCTAAAACAACACCTTGGCTAAAACAATATCTTGGCTAAAACAACACCTTGGCTAAAACAACAAAACAACACCTTGGCTAAAACAATATCAAGGCTAAAACAACACATTGGCTAAAACAATATCATGGCTAAAACAATATCATGGATAAAACAACACCTTGGCTAAAACAATATCTTGGCTAAAACAACATCTTTGTTAAAGCAATATCTTGGCTAAAACAAAACGTTGGCTGAAACAATATCTTGGCTAAAACAACACCTTGGCTAAAACAATATCTTGGCTAAAACAACACCTTGGCTAAAACAACACCTTGGCTAAAACAATGTCTTTGCTAAAACAACACCACCTTGGCTAAAACACCACCTTGGCTAAAACAATATCATGGCTAAAACAACACCTTGGCTAAAACAACACCTTGGCTAAAACAACACCTTGGCTAAAACAATATCTTGGCTAAAACAACACCTTGGCTAAAACAATATCATGGCTAAAACAACACCTTGGCTAAAACAATATCTTGGCTAAAACAACACCTTGGCTAAAACAATATCTTGGCTAAAACAACACCTTGGCTAAAACAATATCTTTGCTAAAACAACACCTTGGCTAAAACAAAACCTTGGCTAAAACAACACCTTGGCTAAAACAACACCTTGGCTAAAACAGCACCTTGGCTAAAACAATATCTTGGGCTAAAACAACGCCTTGGCTAAAACAATATCTTCGCTAAAACAGCACCTTGGCTAAAACAATATCAAGGCTAAAAAAACACCTTGGCTAAAACAATATCTTGGCTAAAACAACACCTTGGCTAAAACAATATTTTGGCTAAAACAACACCTTGGCTAAAACAATATCTTGGCTTAAACAACAAAAAATATCTTGGCAACACCTTGGCTAAAACAATATCATGGCTAAAACAACACCTTGGCTAAAACAATATCTTGGCTAAAACAACACCTTGGCTAAAACAATATCTTGGCTAAAACAACACCTTGGCTAAAACAATATCATGGCTAATACAACACCTTCGCTAAAACAATATCTTGGCTAAAACACCACCTTGGCTAAAACAACACCTTGGCTAAAACAACAACTTGGCTAAAACAACACCTTGGCTAAAACAATATCTTGGCTAAAACGACACCTTGGCTAAAACAATATCTTGGCTAAAACAACACCTTGGCTAAAACAATATCATGGCTAAAACAACACCTTGGCTAAAACAATATCTTGGCTAAAACAACACCTTGGCTAAAACAATATCTTTGCTAAAACAACACCTTGGCTAAAACAATATCTTGGCTAAAACAACACCTTGGCTAAAACAACACCTTGGCTAAAACAATATCTTGGCTAAAACAACACCTTGGCTAAAACAATATCTTGGCTAAAACAACACCTTGGCTAAAACAATATCTTGGCTAAAACAACACCTTGGCTAAAACAATATCTTGGCTAAAACAACACCTTGGCTAAAACAATATCTTGGCTAAAACAACACCTTGGCTAAAACAATATCTTGGCTAAAACAACACCTTGGCTAAAACAATATCATGGCTAAAACAACACCTTGGCTAAAACAATATCTTGGCTAAAACAACACCTTGGCTAAAACAATATCTTGGCTAAAACAACACCTTGGCTAAAACAATATCTTGGCTAAAACAACACCTTGGCTAAAACAATATCTTGGCTAAAACAACACCTTGGCTAAAACAACACCTTGGCTAAAACAACACTATGGCTAAAACAATATCTTGGCTAAAACAGCACCTGGCTAAAACAATATCATGGCTAAAACAACACCTTGGTTAAAGCAATATCTTGGCTAAAATACCACCTTTGCTAAAACAATATCTTGGCAAAAACAACACCTTCGCTAAAACAATATCTTGGCTAAAACAACACCTTGGCTAAAACAACAACTTGGCTAAAACAACACCTTGGCTAAAACAACACCTTGGCTAAATAAACACCTTGGCTAAAACAATATCATGGCTAAAACAACAACTTGGCTAAAACAACAACTTGGCTAAAACAATATCTTGGCTAAAAAACACCTTGGCTAAAACAATATCTTGGCTAAAACAACACCTTGGCTAAAACAATATCTTGGCTAAAACAACACCTTGGCTAAAACAATATCTTGGCTAAAACAACACCTTGGCTAAAACAATATCTTGGCTAAAACAACACCTTGGCTAAAACAATATCTTGGCTAAAACAACACCTTGGCTAAAACAACACCTTGGCTAAAACAATATCTTGGCTAAAACATCACCTTGTCTAAAACAATATCTGTGCTAAAACAACGCATTTACTAAAACCATATCATTGCTAAAACAACACCTTGGCTAAAACAATATCTTGGCTAAATTAACACCTTGGCTAAAACAATATCTTGGTAAAAACAACACCTTGGAAAAAACAATATCTTTGCTAAAACAACACCTTGGCTAAAACAATATCTTGGCTAAAACAACACCTTGGCTAAAACAATATCTTTGCTAAAACAACACCTTTGCTAAAACAATATCATGGCTAAAAGAACACCTTGGTTAAAAGATTATCTTGGCTAAAACAACACCTTGGCTAAAACAATATCTTTGCTAAAGCAACACCTTGGCTAAAACAATATCTTGGCTAAAACAACACCTTGGCTAAAACAACACCATGGCTAAAACAATATCTTGGCTAAAACGACACCTTGGCTAAAACAATATCTTGGCTAAAACAACACCTTGGCTAAAACAATATCAAGGCTAAAACAACACATTGGCTAAAACAATATCATGGCTAAAACAACACCTTGGCTAAAACAATATCTTGGCTAAAACAACACCTTTGTTAAAGCAATATCTTGGCTAAAACAAAACGTTGGCTGAAACAACAATATCAATATCTTGGCTAAAACAACACCTTGGCTAGAACAATGTCAATGCTAAAACAACACCTTGGCTAAAACAATATCTTGGCTAAAACAACACCTTGGCTAAAACAATATCTTTGCTAAAACAACACCTTTGCTAAAACAATATCATGGCTAAAAGAACACCTTGGTTAAAAGATTATCTTGGCTAAAACAACACCCTGGCTAAAGCAATATCTTTGCTAAAGCAACACCTTGGCTAAAACAATATCTTGGCTAAAACAACACCTTGGCTAAAACAACACCATGGCTAAAACAATATCTTGGCTAAAACGACATAATATCTTGGCTAAGCTTTCAACCAATAAATCCACTAGAATACAAGGCAGGCATTTACTTACAGTAGAGTTGGGAGCTGTGAGTCTAGTGATTTACTGTTTAACCAGAGCCCCACACGTCTCCTTTCGGGGGGGGGGGGGACGAGGGAGGGGACGGGCTAGAGGGAGCTAGACTGACCCTACCTTAACAAGCAGCCGGCAGTCAAACTATCAATTTCAGGGAGGGGGAGAAAAGGCGGGAAAAACGGGAGATTGACTTACCCTACCTTAACTAGTAGCCGGCAGTGAAACTACTGTTACTATATATATTCCCTCTACACCTATCTATTGAACTTTTCCCTCACACTCCCCCATACCAAGACTTATAGTCAAGGAGTATAAGAAGAATAGGCGAGGAAAAAGTTCTAACATGTGGAAGTCGTGTAAGGCAACAAATCTTCTACTGACTGTCACGACTTAACCAGTCAGAGAAATAATTGGATGAACCATTGATATACACAATATGGAACTTAAAAGCCTGGAGTGCCAATGTCCACCTCAAGAGGCGACTGTTGGTTCCCTTAAAAGTTTCTAGGTATATCAAAGGTTTGTGGTCCGTTTCTAAAATGAATTCTTTTCCCAACAAATAAAATTTAAGTTTGGAGATACCCCACACAAGGGCTAAACATTCCTTTTCTATTGTGGAGTATCTTGTTTCTGCGAGAAGGAGTTTCCGGCTTAGGAAGCATACAGGGAAGGGAGTACCATCATGGTATTGTAGTAACACCGCCCCTAAGCCAGTATTGGAGGCATCAGTTCTCAAACAAAATGTTTTATTAATATCTGGAATCTTAAGTATAGGGTCTTTCGAAAAGATACTTTTAATTTCATTAAACTTTTCCCGAGCTACGTCGGAAAGTTCATGAGGTTCCTTCACAGACTTTTTAAGGAAGTCCGATAACATGCCTGTAAGATCAGCAAGATTCGGGATAAACGATGCATAAAAATTTACAGAACCAAGAAAGCTACGCATGAGTTTCTTGGTTTTGGGGAATTTAAATTCTAATAAAGCTTTGATCTTACTGGGGAGAGGCTGCAGAGAGTTATTAGAAAGTATCAGACCAAGATATCTAATCTTGTTATACCCAAGGAAGCATTTCTTCGGCTTGGCAGTGAGGCCATGTGAGCGTAACCTACGCAAAACTGATGTTAATGTTTGGATATGTTCGCCCCACGTAGATGTCATTACGTAAATGTTATCAAAATAAACTGAAACATTTGGCATATTACCCAAGACATTTCTCATCAGTCTCACGTAGGTAGCACAGGCAGTTACCAAACCGAAGGGCATAGTTCTATACTGCATCAGTCCTTGGTGTGTAGGAAAAGCGGTGTACTGCTTAGAAGAAGGATCTAACATTACTTGATGATATGCCTGCGCAATATCAATCTCTGAAAAGAAGGAAGCGTCATAAAATTTGTGTAGATCCCTATCTATTAAGGGCATAGGCTCAGCATCCCACCGAGTTGTTAGGTAAGACACATATGCAACAGTTAGGTATCTTTATTATGAAACGTTTCGCCTACACAGTAGGCTTCTTCAGTCAAGTACAGAAAAGTTGATAGAAGCAGAAGATACTTGAAGACGATGTAATCAGTCCATCACCCTTAAAGTTTTGAGGTGGTCAGTCCCTCAGTCTGGAGAAGAGCATTGTTCCATAGTATGAAACAATATGGAGAAGAAGTGACAGGATGGAGCTTTTTATAGCGCCAAGAGGTGAGACGTAGGCCACTAGGAGAGGTAAGAACTCAGATGTTGAGAAGTCAGGTCCCTCTCAAATCCAGCCCCTCTCACTAGTGGAAGTTGTCGAAGTTGACATAAATTCGTTAGAAAACATTCAGCGTAGGATGACTAAATTAATACATAGCATTAGAAATCTTCCTTATGAAGAAAGATTGAAGACTCTTAAGTTACATTTCACTTGTTAGACGAAGAATGAGGGGAGACCTGATCGAAGTGTATAAGTGGAAGATAGGTATTAACAAAGGGGATATTAACAAGGTCTTGAGAATATCTATCCAAGAGAGAACCCGCAGTAATGGATTTAAATTAGATAAGTTTAGATTTAGAAAGGACATAGGAAAGTATTGGTTTGGAAATAGGGTAGTAGATGAGTGGAACAGTCTACCTAGTTGGGTTATTGAGGCTAGGACTTTGGGTAGTTTCAAATTTAGGTTGGATAAATACATGAGTGGGATGGGTTGGATTTGAGTGGGACTTGCACATCAGAGCTTATTTCTTGGTTAGCATTGAAAATTGGGTAGGTCAAATGTTTGTTAGTGGGATGAATTGTAAGGACCTGCCTAGTATGGGCCAACAGGCCTGCTGCAGTGTTCCTCCTTTCTTATGTTCTTATGTTCTTATGTCTGTACCAAGATACCCTTGTGTTGCAGTGTCTGACAGATTGAACATTAAAATGGTATAAAATACCGACAGGTTGTTAGGTAAGACACATATGCAACAGTTAGGTATCTTTATTATGAAACGTTTCGCCTACACAGTAGGCTTCTTCAGTCAAGTACAGAAAAGTTGATAGAAGCAGAAGATACTTGAAGACGATGTAATCAGTCCATCACCCTTAAAGTTTTGAGGTGGTCAGTCCCTCAGTCTGGAGAAGAGCATTGTTCCATAGTATGAAACAATATTTTATACCATTTTAATGTTCAATCTGTCAGACACTGCAACACAAGGGTATCTTGGTACAGACCTGCAATCAACTTCGACAACTTCCACTAGTGAGAGGGGCTGGATTTGAGAGGGACCTGACTTCTCAACATCTGAGTTCTTACCTCTCCTAGTGGCCTACGTCTCACCTCTTGGCGCTATAAAAAGCTCCATCCTGTCACTTCTTCTCCATGTCATTCGCTGCCTGGATGAGGTAGAGTGCGGACGTGCTTTGCACCCCTCTACTGTTTCCCAGACGAGCTAATCAGTCAACGACATGGCGCCAGGTGTTCGCAGGAGAGTGAATACTGTGGGCATTGAACTTATTAGTGGGGCTTTAACACCTACGTCAGTCGATGTGTTATTGCCCAAAATTATACGAGAGACATATGGCATCAGAGACGAGGATTTATATGGAGTGGCACTGAACGGTGTATATAGAATTTTCGTGAAAGTGCTAACTGCTCAAGTATACGAGGCTTTGGTTGATCGTTACCAAGATGTCAGCATTACTGTAACACCGGCAGTGAGGGTCAAGTTGATTGATGTATCACGACATTATTCGTGGGTTAAGCTCCGCAACGTGCCTTTTGAGGCTGATGAGGTAGATATTCGAAATGTTTTCGAACGTTATGGAACTGTACATCTGGCCCAACCTGGCAAATGGGTAAAAGGTGCGTACACAGGATACCCTGAGGGTTCTTTTAATCTCAAGATGACGCTTAGGCATCCTATACCCTCGTATGTATATCTCGAAGAGTTTAGAACCCAGGTAATGGTAGCGTATGCGGGGCAGAGGCGTACGTGCCGACTGTGTGGCGAATTTGACCATATGGCGGCAGACTGTGGCAAGCGGAGTATGGCTCCTGGGCCGGCAAGGGGCGGAGCCCCTGCGCATGAGCACCCGATGCCTAAGGAAGAACGGGGGCAAGGAGGAGGGCGTGGTCGAATGTGGAGTGAAGAGGTAGTGGCTCCTCCAGTGGAAACGGAAGAAGTGGTGATCCATGAATCACCTGGCCCATCAACAGTGGCTCCTGGGCCGGCAAGGGGCGGAGCACCTGCGCATGAGCACCCAATGCCTAAAGAAGAACGGGTGCAAGGAGGAGGGCGTGGTCGCATGTGGAGTGAAGTGGTGGTGGCTCCTCCTGGGGAATCGGAAGAAGTGGTGATCCATGAATCACCTGGCCCATCAACAGTACAGTTGTCAAGTGAGGAGGTACAGGAGGGCGCAGCAGTGAAGGCTATTGAGGAGGAGTTGGAGACGGTGATACAGGCTATGTTACAGTCTACGGAGGTGGAGAGTTACAGCGAACAAGACCCTGGGATCAGGGTAGAAGGTGTGTGTGGGGAAGGGGAGGATCAGGTGGCACCTGTGGTGGACAGTGCGAGTGCCATGGAGGGGCATGGAGGCGGATTAAGGGTGGTAGAGGTGGAAGTCCATTGTGCTGGCTCCCAGGACTCCGATATGGAAACTGAGGGAGCTACAAGGAAAAGGGCAGCAGCGTCAGATTCGGACGATGTTCTGACACCGGCGCAAAGGCCGGGGAAAAAGACATGGGGTTATGGTACCCAGAGTGACTCTGCGAGAGGGCCACAACAGAAGGGGGGGGGATGGTTGGGAAGGAGGGGGGAAACTGTGGCAAAGGCACAGTCCAGGGGAACAGTCTGAAAGGGAAGAATCTTGACATGAGGCGGGGAAGGAAACCTTAAGCTGGCCTCAGGTGTGTAACAATAAATATTAATGGTCTGTGTGATGGTGTTAAACGGGAGTGCTTCAGGATGTTTTTGAATAGGTATAAGGTTGACGTAGCTTTTGTGCAGGAGCACAATTTTAAGCTTGGTCGTGAATTAGTGGTCCCTGGGTATCAGGCTTATGTGTTGCCGTCTGAGCGTTTAAAAGGAGGAGTGGGTGTGTTGGTCAGGGAGGCGGGCCCGTTTCTATTGCATAGGAAAGAGGGGGGGGGAGGGGGGAGAGTATTACGTGTGGAAGGATGGTGGATGGGAGAGAGAGTGGCGTTTGTGTGTGTGTATGCCCCAGCAGAAAGTGACGTGAAAGTGAAGATGGATTTTGTGCGGGAGGAGCTCGTGTATTACCTACGCACGTTACCGTCTGTCGCGATTGTGGGGGGGGATTGGAATTGTGTAATTAAGAAGACAGACGTGGAACCCAGAGGAGCAGGATATTTTTCCTCAGTCTTGGGGGGCCTGCTTAGAGATCTTCAGTTACGTGATGCTTTCGGGGGAGGTCTGTGGGAGGTGGAACATACGTTTATAAGAAGGGGATATGCGGCTCGTTTGGATAGGTTATATTTATCTCGGAGGGTTTTGGTAGAGTCTTTTAAAACTATAGAGATGGTGTCTTCCGATCATAGGGCGGTATTAGTGGAGGTGGGATGGGACGCTTTGGCTCGTAGGCAGGGAAGTTATTGGAAACTGAACACGATGGTTTTGGGGGATAGGGAGGGAGTGGAAGCGTTTGCAATATTTTGGGAACAGCTCTGTGCCGACAGAAGAACTGAGGAAGACGTGGTAGGATGGTGGGATAGTGTGGCTAAGTTACGAATACGTCATTTTTATGTGAGGGAGGGCAAACGCATTAATCAATTGCGGTATGGTTTGTCAAATTACTTAGAATCTAGATTACGGAATTGTTACGAGGGGGGGGCGGTGGCCGGGGTGTACCCGGTGGAGGATATACACATGTTGAAGGACAGAATACGGGATTTGCAAGAAGAACGTTTTGCAGCTGTACGGGTACAGGCAGGGTTAGACGAAGTACTCTGGGGCGACAAGCCATCAGCTTGTGTGCTGCGAGGACAGAAGGTACGACAGCGAACGACTACAATACCAGGTTTGCAAGTCTTATCTTCTGTGGGGGGTTTTAGAGAGGGTCAGGTATTAAGGGACACCAAGGGGATGAGTGCATATGCAGATAGATGGTTTGAGGAATACGGGAAAAGTAGTGGGGTGGATGGTGAGGTTCTTGGGAAGGTATGTGAGTATGTGCCGTGCAAACTGGGGAGGAGTGATCGGGAGGCACTGGGTGGGGTCATTGAGGAGGGGGAAATATGGAGAGCCCTTATGGACATGAAGAAGGGTAAGGCACCCGGGATCGATGGTTTACCTAGCGAATTTTATGTACAGCACTGGGGTCTGCTTAGGGGTTTCCTAGTAAGGTTAATGAATGCCATGAAAGACGGAGGTAAGATGGGAGAATCTCAGGCAACGGCGGTGGTGGTGTTGGTCCCAAAGGGTAAACAGCAGAGTACCCTTCGGGATTATCGAGCCATTTCATTGCTTTGTGCTGATTATAAATTATTTGCGAAAATTCTTGGGAATCGGCTTAAATGTGTTGTGGGGAGGGTCGTGTTTGAGTCTCAGTTTGGTTTACCTGGTAGGTCAATGAGCGTGGGCCACGGGATTATCAAGGGGTTCCTGGAGGACATGGAAAGGGAAAGAGGAGCGTTGGTGGCGTTGGATTGGCAAGGGGCTTATGATAGGGTGGAAAGAAAGGCTTTGAGGGATATTCTCCTACGACAGGGGTTTGGCGAAGAAATAGTGGGGTGGGTGGATACGCTGTACTCAAATGCGAAGGTAAGAGTGCAAATCAATGGGTGTGTGGGGGGGGGTGTCAACATGGAGCGGGGTCTTCGGCAGGGATGTCCTTTATCACAAATATTGTTTGCATGTGTTCAGGATCCCTTTTATAGGATGGTGGAGGATCGTCTAAGGCCGGGGGGGAGGGATGGTGAGCTGAAGCCGTGGCCTGGTTTGGTGGGCTATGTTGATGATACCACTATTTTGGCAAGTGAGGAGACACGGTTAGGACTTTTGGGGGAAGTTGTACACACTTTTGGGAGAGCTACTGGGATGAAGGTAAATCTGGAAAAGTCAATGATCATGGGGCTGGGAGAGTGGACAGAGAGATTAGAGTGGGGATGTGATGTTGTGCAGCGGAGGACCGGGAGTCTGAAAATCTGCGGTGTCATGTATGAGGCTGACCTGAGTGCTGCAAGGGTTAGCAATTCGAATAGGATGGTGGAACAGGTGCAGCGACGGTTGGGAATGCTGCGACCTCACCATTTAACCCTTAGGCAGCGTGTAATTGTCATCAATGTATTACTATATAGTAAAGTCTGGTTTGTTTCGGCTGTGATGCCGTTAACAGGAACGGCGATCACGAGTATTCTTAGAATGGTGTTCAAATTTTTGTGGGGTTCAGGGTGCAACTGGTTGCGAAGGGAGGTAGTGACATTGCCGGTATGTAGGGGAGGGTTGGGTTTGTTGGACTTGAGAAAGCGCGTGAAATGTGTGTTTATTAAGAGGGAAGTGATGAGTGCAGGTGGATGGAGGGAGGGTCAGCTAGATAAGGTACATGCTCACCTGAGGAAATGGTATGGAGGGGCGGAAATGAAGGAATGCGAGACAGTGTTACGCGCCTTAATGTTAGCCAGGGAACCAGGAAAAGTAAAGGTGGGAACGTTGTGTAAATTGTTAGAGAGACATGTAGTGGCGCCGGTTGAAGGGATCTACCCCATGTATGCATGGGATGTAATATGGCGAAGGTTTAGTAAATTAAGGATACGACCTAGGGCGCGTGAGGTTATGTACCGTTTCCTGCATGGGATTTTGCCAACGGGAGCGATGCTCCGAGACAGGAGGGTTATTGAGGGTGGGGGGTGTGGCAGATGCAGTGGGGAAGAGACTGCGTATCATGTCGTCTATTTTTGTGAAGGTTTGGAGTGCATCAGGGTATGGATGCGTAAGGTAGTGGTGAGGGTGGGGGGCCAAGGTGTGGCGGTATTGCGAGCGTTGAGTCTTGATATGAGTGGTGTGGAGGAGAGTGTGGTAAGAGGTTTAGCATATGTCATCGTGGACTACATATATGTTTTATGGGGTATGAGGGGGAAGGTGGGTGGGGATGTGCTGAGAAGGACTTTGGCGGCGACGTTTTATCGAACTTTGTGTCGCAACAGAGACATTTTTGGGAAAAGGTGGGAAGAGTATTTTTCTGAAGGTTATAGAGGACTAACAATAGGGATTTTATTGGCGTTATAAGGGGCTTTAACTGCCGGGGTGAGTGGGTTGGTAAAAGGGGGGGGGGTTCAGGGGATTTCAACGGGCTCACCTCCTTGGGAATGCAGTGATGTGGTTGGGTGTGATTGGAGGTACTAGTGTGTGACCAGATGAGAGGTTGTGCAAGATAAGTTTTGCTTAGTTCCCTTGATGGGGAAGGTGTAAGGAGCAGATTAAATATATAACATGTATTAAAGTATAACCTATAAATTATATAACATGTATATTTCTTTGGTAGCGTATTATGTTCCACTTACACTGGTATTGCAATTGAATTTGAATTTTCTTGAGAGGGTTTTCCTTTCACTATTTCCTTGAAGCACTGAGTTATTTTTGTTTTATTGTAACGTGGGCCAGCATCAGTTTTGGTAGTAATTACCTATTATTATTGTTCTTATTTAAGGTATTGTAATTTTGGTAGTCCTGTACCATTCATGGTTGTAAATAATGCTTCCTCAAGTGACATGTGTCATAATAATCCTAAATTGAGGATAATTAATGTCATGATTATTCAGGTTGGTGATAGGGTTAGTTTTCAATGTGTGTGTGGGAGTGGGGGGGGGATGATGGGTCACCTGTGTTGCAGCACAGGTTTCTTAATAAGGCATATTGTAGGTCTGGTGTATTTGTTGAGGGTGGTATTATGGGTGATTGTCATTAAGCTTGGAGCATTATTGTGTTGAGGTTGTAATTTTAGGAGTTTTATTAATAGCCATTTTGTGGCCTTTGTTATTATAACTTTATTCCTTCTTAAATTGTGATATGTTATAAAAACTTGTATATAGTAGACTGGCAGATGTTGCCTGGATTGTTTTGTGTTTATATATTGATTTACTGATGTTGTCCTTGATCATTTTTTTGTATATGTACCTATTAATATCTGTACATGAAGTTTTTAAATAAAATATAAAAAAAAAAAAAAAAAACTTCTTCTCCATATTGTTTCATACTATGGAACAATGCTCTTCTCCAGACTGAGGGACTGACCACCTCAAAACTTTAAGGGTGATGGACTGATTACATCGTCTTCAAGTATCTTCTGCTTCTATCAACTTTTCTGTACTTGACTGAAGAAGCCTACTGTGTAGGCGAAACGTTTCATAATAAAGATACCTAACTGTTGCATATGTGTCTTACCTAACAACCTGTCGGTATTTTATACCATTTTAATGTTCAATCCCACCGAGTTATAGCATTAAGGCCTCTGAAGTCAATAGCAAGTCTGTATGAATTATCCTCCTTCTTAAGCATGACTACTGGTGAACAATATGAAGATACTGAAGGTTCAATGATCTTTAGTTTTAATAATATGTCTACCTCTCGGTCAAATGCATCCCTAAGGTGAACTGGAACTGGGTATAATTTCCGTTTGATAGGATTGTCCGTCACTAAGTCAATCTTATGGATTACCGTGGAGGTAACACCTGGAATATCAGTAAAGACGTCTGAAAAGTTACTCATACATTGAAGTAGTTCATGTGTCTTATGGTCATCCAAAGATTCATTAATATTAATGTTGGTTGCATCCGAGTGGTCAAGAGTCACCAAGTCATGTAGTTCTTCATCGTAGTCTAAGTTAGAGGTGTCAATTACGCACACTTTACATTCTTCAGTTGTCTTATCAAGTTCGTGTGGAAAAACTAAGTCAAAGTTGTTAAGGCAGTTAACCGAATTTCTTCGGTAATATTTCTTAAGGATGTTGATATGATAAAGCTTACGTTTCCCCTTGACTTCTATGAGGTAGTCAACTTTCCCACAAATTTTTAATACTTTATATGGACCTTTCCATGCTACTAATAATTTATTTGACTTGATAGGCAAAAGTACAAGAACTTCATCCCCTACGTTAAAACTTCTCCTCTGACTTTTGGAGTCAAAATAGGTTTTGTACTGGTCCATTGACAAGCTTAGGTTTTTCGAAACTATGTCAGAGGTCTCCTCAAGTTTGGATCTAAGGTCAAGGAGAAACTGGTAAGAAGACTGAACCTCAGCATTTACCTCCTCATTAGTCCATAAGTCATGAAGGATGGACAGTGGACCTCTGGCCTGTCTACCATAGAGAAATTCAAAAGGTGAAAACCCCAAAGAGTCACTGGGAACTTCCCTCATGGCAAACAAAGCACAGGGTAGGTAACGATGCCACTCCTTAGGTTTAAGGGAGCAAAGTTTCCTTAAAATGGACTTGAGAATCGAATGCTGGCGCTCAATCCTCCCATTACAGCTGGAATGATAGGGTGTGGTGAAGAGAGGCTTCACTCCCAGAAGTTGGTATAGATGTTGCATTAAGTCAGATGTGAATTGTGTCCCACGGTCAGACAAAATTTCTCTAGGGATGCCCACTCTGGAGAAGATGGACAAAAGGGCTTCAGCCACCTCTGTAGTAGTTATGGTCTTTAAGGGTATGGCTTCAGGGAAACTCGAAGCATAATCAACCAATGTTAATATATATCTATGTCCCCCAGATGAAAGTGGAGATAAAGGACCAACGATGTCAATAGCTACTCTTTCAAACGGTACCGTAAAGATAGGCATTTTGACCATAGGTACTCGCCTGGTACCTCGGGAGGATGACAGTTGGCAAACTTTACACGATCTACAATAGTTAGTGACATCTGAGGACATTTTAGGCCAAAAATAGCTTTCCCTAATTTTATTTAAAGTTTTACGATGCGAGAAATGTCCGGCCACTGGCAGGTCATGAGCCATTTTAAGAACAGTCTCTCTGCAATGACTTGGAACAACTAAGATGGAATAGTCTGTCTCATCTGAATTTAATTTGAATACTGACTTGTACAAGATACCTTTTATATATTCAAATTTATATGAAAAGTTTTTCCTTTGGATAACTTGATTTTGTTTAGCGGCATTATGGCAATTCTGAAGAGAAGGGCAATTACGTTGTAACTTGACAAAGGAATCCTTCGATATATCTAAAGGCTTAAAGTCAGGGAAAATCAAAGGATGGACAGTAGGAGAAGCCTGGGCTTTGGTCTGAGCCCTAGTCAAGACATTTATGGTATCAGAGATGATATCTTCACTTTCATCTAACACGTGAACCGGTGATCCTACTACCTCGCTTTCGAGAGAAGCATCACTGGTTTTTAATCCCACATGAATCTCGCGAGACATTGTCTCACCTGAACTTTCGAGCGGCTTCTCTGACTCTACAGGAAGAGGATCTGAAACACTTGTGTCCATCGTTGGTGCTGACAGGTCAAGCTCAGAAGGAAGAATGGCACCTTTTACATTACCTATTAGTACGGAGCAAGAAGTGATGGGAGCTAGTATGGCTTCAGACCAACCTGTGAACCATTTAGACCTAATGTAACAACGGATGGTAGGAAAAGTGTCTGTACGGCCCATGTAGTCTGAAAGTATAGCAGAGGAATGAGTTTCTTTAAGATTAGGGAACAGCTTATCAGAAATGACTATACATGTGCATCCAGTGTCTCGTAAAATGGTAGATACATTAAGTCCATTAACTGTTCCTGAACAGAAGGGTGCTTGGTCATTACAGTCTTTAAAACATCTTCCAACTTTTTGGACCTTCTTAGAAGGACAATCTGGACGTTTATGTCCCTTAACACCACACAAATGACAAACAGGAATAAAAGAGGTCACTTTACTTTCCACTAGAGGCTTTGATTTCTTAAGGTCTGATGAACCCTTGCCCTTAGGGTTCGATCCCTTTAGGTTTTTATAGGAATTGTGAGCCTCAGCATACAGGTCAGCAGCCTCAGCAACTTCCTCAGCTTTAATCAGGTTACGTTCTCTGATGAATGTTCGTATCTGGTGGGGAAGAGCCGTCAGGAACTGGTCAGCAACCATGAAGTCTCGAAGAGATTCATAACTATGATCAATTCCTGAACTCTCTATCCAAAAGTCGAACAAACGAAAGAGTGTTACCTGTAACTGTTGAAAGTTCTGGCCAGCCTGTAAGGTGGCATACTTGAAATCTTTCCTGTAAGAATTAGTGGTTTTTTGATAGGCTTTAAGGATTGCCTTCTTCAGTAGGTTATAATTACATATGATATCCTGCGACAAAGTTGCATAGATATTTAAGGCTGTACCAGAAAATAACATTCCTAACCTAGCCCAGGTGTCAGCAGGCCATTCACAGAGGGTAGCGGTATTTTCAAACCTGATAATGTATGAAGTTATGTCTTCCCCCTCTGTGAAGGGAGGTAAATTAGGTGTTGGAATATGTGCACTAGCTGCATGATGTTCAATTACTCCTTCCTCTAATTATTGTTGTGTAAAAGTTAACTTTTTATTCTCTAATTCAAGGCGAGATTTTTCGAGCTCACGATCCTTTTCTCTCTCTATTAACTCATGTTCTCTAGCTTTTTCCTCAACTTCTCTATCCTTTGCTCTTTCCTCAAGTTCTCTTAATTTAACTTGTTCTTCACGTACTCTAGCTCTTTCCTCACGATCAAGTCTATCACGCTCTTTTTGGTCTTCTCGCTCTCTTTCTGTCTTTCTTGGATTTCGCACTCAATTCTCTCTCTCTCCTTTTTCTCCTGTCTTTCAAGGTTCTCTTTCTCCTCTTTCTCTTCTCTTTCAATTCTTTCTCTCTCCTTATTCTCTTCTCTTTCCCTTTCTAGCTGTCTTTCTTCTCTCTCAATTCTCTCTCTTTCAAGTCTTTCCTGGATCTTAGCACTAATGAAAGATTCTAAATTTTTCCCTGTTATTCCTAACTTACTTCCAGCATTCATCCAAAACTGGTATTCATCCATGCTTGCAAGAATAACTTAAACTATCAGGGGAAATGAAACGGGTATTAAAGAAAACGGAGGGTTCAATTCCTGCTCCGCTCAAGCTGTAAATAAACCAGAGGGCTCGATCCCTGTTCAATTAAACAATATGTATTAACGAAAACGAAGGGTTCTATGCCGGCTCTGAGCAAACAGTAAGTAGAATGGGGTCCCTTGACCATCCAATCTTCTCAACAACAAATCAAGAGTGTCCTATGACAGTTCCCTTGATACAATAAAGAGCTCAATGAAACAATTTGTCACTGGAAAATCTCGGGTCCCTAGAGTCTAATCCTCCAAAGTGTTTCAAGCTCCAAAAAGGTGGCAGAATTAAATATTATATCCTGCCTGACTTGACTTACAATAAATTGAGACTATAACAATCACCAAATCTTTCAAATACCTGTACTGTAGTCCTACCATAGAGAATGATTACTCATGGCTGGTGGTAACCGTCTGTGGTATGCAGCGTTGAAGTTCCAATGGTAGATTCGAGATGGAGTTGAATCTTGATTCAGTAGAGTTGATCCTGGCAAGGTCGCCACTTGTGAAGGCTTACTCAGCCCTGTAACAACTTCAGACAGTATTACTCAGGCTGGCTCCTCCTCAGGAAAATTAATGAATAGAAAAAGAAATAATAATTCACAAAAATAAACACTATTTATTAAATCAAACATAAAACAACAAAACATGAAAGGTATATCCTATTTGAAAGAAAAATGAAAAATGAAATGAATAAAATAACATTTGAACTCAACACTAATATCTACAATGGTGTCTGGTGTTGGTGACACTGTTGTTGAAACTGTAGCCGTTGCTGATGATAAGGGGGGGGGGTCGCAGGTGTTGGTGACCATCCACTGGCTAGTTCTTCACAGTATACCAGTGAGTATTCTATCCCGAAGACAGGAAAGCAGGTTCTTTACCGCTGCAATGCTGTGGAGTTACGTCCTGCAATTTCATACAGGTGCACAGGTAGTGAGATCAAATTGGCGAAGTCTCTGGACGTTAGTCCTTCTCCTGTTCTACTCGTTGATTGCCAGGTGACCCTCTCTGACATCCCAGCTGGAAAGATAGACAGGTTACCCACTGCTTAAATAATCACTCTTCATGGTAGTGTACAATATTCAAAAGACGTGGTGATTATTACAACAGTCAACCTAGAGCAAGACTGAAAGGACTAAGTTTATTATTGGTCAAAAGTGAAGCTTTCAACCAATAAATCCACTAGAATACAAGGCAGGCATGTACTTACAGTAGAGTTGGGAGCTGTGAGTCTAGTGATTTACTGTTTAACCAGAGCCCCACACGTCACCTTTCGGGGGGGGGGGGAAGAGGGAGGGGAAGGGCTAGTGGGAGCTAGACTGACCCTACCTTAACAAGCAGCCGGCAGTCAAACTATCAATTTCAGGGAGGGGGAGAAAAGGCGGGAAAAACGGGAGCTTGACTTACCCTACTAGTAGCCGGCAGACAAACTATCAATTTCAGGGAGGGGGAGAAAAGGCGGGAAAAGCTAGACTGGGAGCATGAAACTATTGACCCTCTACCCTATCTATTGAACTTTTCCCTCACACTAGTAGCCACAGAATACCAGCAGTACAGAAACTTCACAGTGTACGGTAATAACTATATCAACATTGTCTGCATCGCTATTGGGCCGTGCAGACCCCCTTGCCTGACGCTCCTCAGTAACCTGACAGCAGTGGTACGAGGAGGTGTTGTGCATTCGCTGCCTGGATGAGGTAGAGTGCGGTCGTGCTTTGCACCCCTCTACTGTTTCCCAGACGAGCTAATCAGTCAACGACATGGCGCCAGGTGTGCGCAGGAGAGTGAATACTGTGGGCATTGAACTTATTAGTGGGGCTTTAACACCTACGTCAGTCGATGTGTTATTGCCCAAAATTATACGAGAGACATATGGCATCAGAGACGAGGATTTATATGGAGTGGCACTGAACGGTGTATATAGAATTTTCGTGAAAGTGCTAACTGCTCAAGTATACGAGGCTTTGGTTGATCGTTACCAAGATGTCAGCATTACTGTAACACCGGCAGTGAGGGTCAAGTTGATTGATGTATCACGACATTATTCGTGGGTTAAGCTCCGCAACGTGCCTTTTGAGGCTGATGAGGTAGATATTCGAAATGTTTTCGAACGTTATGGAACTGTACATCTGGCCCAACCTGGCAAATGGGTAAAAGGTGCTTACACAGGATTTCCTGAGGGTTCTTTTAATCTCAAGATGACGCTTAGGCATCCTATACCCTCGTATGTATATCTCGAAGAGTTTAGAACCCAGGTAATGGTAGCGTATGCGGGGCAGAGACGTACGTGCCGACTGTGTGGCGAATTTGACCATATGGCGGCAGACTGTGGCAAGCGGAGTATGGCTCCTGGGCCGGCAAGGGGCGGAGCACCTGCGCATGAGCACCCGATGCCTAAGGAAGAACGGGGGCAAGGAGGAGGGCGTGGTCGCATGTGGAGTGAAGAGGTAGTGGCTCCTCCAGTGGAATCGGAAGAAGTGGTGATCCATGAATCACCTGGCCCATCAACAGTGGCTCCTGGGCCGGCAAGGGGCGGAGCACCTGCGCATGAGCACCCGATGCCTAAAGAAGAACGGGTGCAAGGAGGAGGGCGTGGTCGCATGTGGAGTGAAGTGGTGGTGGCTCCTCCTGGGGAATCGGAAGAAGTGGTGATCCATGAATCACCTGGCCCATCAACAGTACAGTTGTCAAGTGAGGAGGTACAGGAGGGCGCAGCAGTGAAGGCTATTGAGGAGGAGTTGGAGACGGTGATACAGGCTATGTTACAGTCTACGGAGGTGGAGAGTTACAGCGAACAAGACCCTGGGATCAGGGCAGAAGGTGTGTGTGGGGAAGGGGAGGATCAGGTGGCACCTGTGGTGGACAGTGCGAGTGCCATGGAGGGGCATGGAGGCGGATTAAGGGTGGTAGAGGTGGAAGTCCATTGTGCTGGCTCCCAGGACTCAGATATGGAAACTGAGGGAGCTACAAGGAAAAGGGCAGCAGCGTCAGATTCGGACGATGTTCTGACACCGGCGCAAAGGCCGGGGAAAAAGACATGGGGTTATGGTACCCAGAGTGACTCTGCGAGAGGGCCACAACAGAAGGGGGGGGATGGTTGGGAAGGAGGGGGGAATCTGTGGCAAAGGCACAGTCCAGGGGAACGGTCTGAAAGGGAAGAATCTTGACATGAGGCGGGGAAGGAAACCTTAAACTGGCCTCAGGTGTGTAACAATAAATATTAATGGTCTGTGTGATGGTGTTAAACGGGAGTGCTTCAGGATGTTTTTGAATAGGTATAAGGTTGACGTAGCTTTTGTGCAGGAGCACAATTTTAAGCTTGGTCGTGAATTAGTGGTGCCTGGGTATCAGGCTTATGTGTTGCCGTCTGAGCGTTTAAAAGGAGGAGTGGGTGTGTTGATCAGGGAGGCGGGCCCGTTTGTATTGCATAGGAAAGAGGGGGGGGGGGAGGGGGGAGAGTATTACGTGTGGAAGGATGGTGGATGGGAGAGAGAGTGGCGTTTGTGTGTGTGTATGCCCCAGCAGAAAGTGACGTGAAAGTGAAGATGGATTTTGTGCGGGAGGAGCTCGTGTATTACCTACGCACGTTACCGTCTGTCGCGATTGTGGGGGGGGATTGGAATTGTGTAATTAAGAAGACAGACGTGGAACCCAGAGGAGCGGGATATTTTTCCTCAGTCTTGGGGGGCCTGCTTAGAGATCTTCAGTTACGTGATGCTTTCGGGGGAGGTCTGTGGGAGGTGGAACATACGTTTATAAGAAGGGGATATGCGGCTCGTTTGGACAGGTTATATTTATCTCAGAGGGTTTTGGTAGAGTCTTTTAAAACTATAGAGATGGTGTCTTCCGATCATAGGGCGGTATTAGTGGAGGTGGGATGGGATGCTTTGGCTCGTAGGCAGGGAAGTTATTGGAAACTGAACACGATGGTTTTGGGGGATAGGGAGGGAGTGGAAGCGTTTGCAATATTTTGGGAACAGCTCTGTGCCGACAGAAGAACTGAGGAAGACGTGGTAGGATGGTGGGATAGTGTGGCTAAGTTACGAATACGTCATTTTTATGTGAGGGAGGGCAAACGCATTAATCAATTGCGGTATGGTTTGTCAAATTACTTAGAATCTAGATTACGGAATTGTTACGAGGGGGGGGCGGTGGCCGGGGTGTACCCGGTGGAGGATATACACATGTTGAAGGACAGAATACGGGATTTGCAAGAAGAACGTTTTGCAGCTGTACGGGTACAGGCGGGGTTAGACGAAGTACTCTGGGGCGACAAGCCATCAGCTTGTGTGCTGCGAGGACAGAAGGTACGACAGCGAACGACTACAATACCGGGTTTGCAAGTCATATCTTCTGTGGGGGGTTTTAGAGAGGGTCAGGTATTAAGGGACACCAAGGGGATGAGTGCATATGCAGATAGATGGTTTGAGGAATACGGGAAAAGTAGTGGGGTGGATGTAGAGGTTCTTGGGAAGGTATGTGAGTATGTGCCGTGCAAACTGGGGAGGAGTGATCGGGAGGCACTGGGTGGGGTCATTGAGGAGGGGGAAATATGGAGAGCCCTTATGGACATGAGGAAGGGTAAGGCACCCGGGATCGATGGTTTACCTAGCGAATTTTATGTACAGCACTGGGGTCTGCTTAGGGGTTTCCTAGTAAGGTTAATGAATGCCATGAAAGACGGAGGTAAGATGGGAGAATCTCAGGCAACGGCGGTGGTGGTGTTGGTCCCAAAGGGTAAACAGCAGAGTACCCTTCGGGATTATCGAGCCATTTCATTGCTTTGTGCTGATTATAAATTATTTGCGAAAATTCTTGGGAATCGGCTTAAATGTGTTGTGGGGAGGGTCGTGTTTGAGTCTCAGTTTGGTTTACCTGGTAGGTCAATGAGCGTGGGCCACGGGATTATCAAGGGGTTCCTGGAGGACATGGAAAGGGAAAGAGGGGCGTTGGTGGCGTTGGATTGGCAAGGGGCTTATGATAGGGTGGAAAGAAAGGCTTTGAGGGATATTCTCCTACGACAGGGGTTTGGCGAAGAAATAGTGGGGTGGGTGGATACGTTGTACTCAAACGCGAAGGTAAGGGTGCAAATCAATGGGTGTGTGGGGGGGGGAGTCAACATGGAGCGGGGTCTTCGGCAGGGATGTCCTTTATCACAAATATTGTTTGCATGTGTTCAGGATCCCTTTTATAGGATGGTGGAGGATCGTCTAAGGACGGGGGGGAGGGATGGTGAGCTGAAGCCGTGGCCTGGTTTGGTGGGCTATGTTGATGATACCACTATTTTGGCAAGTGAGGAGACACGGTTAGGACTTTTGGGGGAAGTTGTACACACTTTTGGGAGAGCTACTGGGATGAAGGTAAATCTGGAAAAGTCAATGATCATGGGGCTGGGAGAGTGGACAGAGAGATTAGATTGGGGATGTGATGTTGTGCAGCGGAGGACCGGGAGTCTGAAAATCTGCGGTGTCATGTATGAGGCTGACCTGAGTGCTGCAAGGGTTAGCAATTCGAATAGGATGGTGGAACAGGTGCAGCGACGGTTGGGAATGCTGCGACCTCACCATTTAACCCTTAGGCAACGTGTAATTGTCATCAATGTATTACTATATAGTAAAGTCTGGTTTGTTTCGGCTGTGATGCCGTTAACAGGAACGGCGATCACGAGTATTCTTAGAATGGTGTTCAAATTTTTGTGGGGTTCAGGGTGCAACTGGTTGCGAAGGGAGGTAGTGACATTGCCGGTATGTAGGGGAGGGTTGGGTTTGTTGGACTTGAGAAAGCGCGTGAAATGTGTGTTTATTAAGAGGGAAGTGATGAGTGCAGGTGGATGGAGGGAGGGTCAGCTAGATAAGGTACATGCTCACCTGAGGAAATGGTATGGAGGGGCGGAAATGAAGGAATGCGAGACAGTGTTACGCGCCTTAATGTTAGCCAGGGAACCAGGAAAAGTAAAGGTGGGAACTTTGTGTAAATTGTTAGAGAGACATGTAGTGGCGCCGGTTGAAGGGATCTACCCCATGTATGCATGGGATGTAATATGGCGAAGATTTAGTAAATTAAGGATACGACCTAGGGCGCGTGAGGTTATGTACCGTTTCCTGCATGGGATTTTGCCAACGGGAGCGATGCTCCGAGATAGGAGGGTTATTGAGGGTGGGGGGTGTGGCAGATGCAGTGGGGAAGAGACTGCGTATCATGTCGTCTATTTTTGTGAAGGTTTGGAGTGCATCAGGGTATGGATGCGTAAGGTAGTGGTGAGGGTGGGGGGTCAAGGTGTGGCGGTATTGCGAGCGTTGAGTCTTGATATGAGTGGTGTGGAGGAGAGTGTGGTAAGAGGTTTAGCATATGTCATCGTGGACTACATATATGTTTTATGGGGTATGAGGGGGAAGGTGGGTGGGGATGTGCTGAGAAGGACTTTGGCGGCGACGTTTTATCGAACTTTGTGTCGCAACAGAGACATTTTTGGGAAAAGGTGGGAAGAGTATTTTTCTGAGGGTTATAGAGGACTAACAATAGGGAATTTATTGGCGTTATAAGGGGCTTTAACTGCCGGGGTGAGTGGGTTGGTAAAAGGGGGGGGGGGTTCAGGGGATTTCAACGGGCTCACCTCCTTGGGAATGCAGTGATGTGGTTGGGTGTGATTGGAGGTACTAGTGTGTGACCAGATGAGAGGTTGTGCAAGATAAGTTTTGCTTAGTTCCCTTGATGGGGAAGGTGTAAGGAGCAGATTAAATATATAACATGTATTAATGTATAACCTATAAATTATATAACATGTATATTTCTTTGGTAGCGTATTATGTTCCACTTGCACTGGTATTGCAATTGAATTTGAATTTTCTTGAGAGGGTTTTCCTTTCACTATTTCCTTGAAGCACTGAGTTATTTTTGTTTTTTTGTAACGTGGTCCAGCATCAGTTTTGACGTAATTACCTATTATTATTGTTCTTATTTAAGGTATTGTAATTTTGGTAGTCCTGTACCATTCATGGTTGTAAATAATGTTTCCTCAAGTGACATGTGTCATAATAATCCTAAATTGAGGATAATTAATGTCATGATTATTCAGGTTGGTGATAGGGTTAGTTTTCAATGTGGGTGTGTGAGTGGGGGGGGGGGGGGAGGGATGGTGGGTCACCTGTGTTGCATCACAGGTTTCTTAATAAGGCATATTGTAGGTCTGGTGTATTTGTTGCGAGTGGTATTATGGGTGATTGTCATTAAGCTTGGAGCATTATTGTGTTGAGGTTGTAATTTTAGGAGTTTTATTAATAGCCATTTTGTGGCCTTTGTTATTATAACTTTATTCCTTCTTAAATTGTGATATGTTATAAAAACTTGTATATAGTAGACTGTCAGATGTTGCCTGGATTGTTTTGTGTTTATATATTGTTTTACTGATGTTGTCCTTGATCATTTTTTTATATATGTACCTATTAATATCTGTACATGAAGTTTTTAAATAAAATATATAAAAAAAAAAAAAAAAACTAGCCTCGTGTCAGGACCTGGGGTTGATAATCTCTACTGATAAAACAAAGATACTCAATAGGCGTCCTCCTCGACAGAGAGGCACAGTTCGTCAGATCCAATTGAATGATGGGTCTCTTCTAGAATATGTAAGCAGATACAGGTATCTAGGCTTTGAGGTTCCACTACTTGGACCTGTTGTAACAAGACTTTGTCGCCAATACAAAGAAAGACTAAGAGCACTTAGAGTTGTGGCAGGGCTTCACCCCAGGTATGGTGCTAATGTTAAAAATTATTCGTCTCTCGACCTGCGGGGAGAGAGGACGCTTCTACTGGTTCTCTTGCACGCCACCTGGTGAGGAAAACATAGTATTAGCACCAAGATGGCGGACCGACTGTACCGGCGCATTAATACAGTCTGCATTCAGCTGGTTAGAGGATCCTTAAGCAACGACACGATGAACGTTCTCCTGCCAAGCATTATCAGGGACTGTTATGGCATCCCCAATGAAGAGCTGTATGGTGTGGCACTGAATGGAATGTCAAGGGTCTTCGTGAAGTTCATGAGGGCTGACTTCTACTCTACCATCGTAGATGAATTTCAAGAACGACGGATGAGTATAAATTCGGCAGTGGAAGTATGCTTGCATGATGTGTCTAAGTATTTTACTTGGGTGAAGGTAAGGAATGTACCTTTTGAGGCAACAGCATACAGCATCCAAGATGTGTTCAGTGGTTATGGAACTGTACACTCGACGAGCATGGGAATGTGGAGGGACGGCCCTTATGAGGGGATGCCGGAAGGATCATTCACACTGAAAATGACCCTGAGGAGACCGATACCATCATATGTTACATTGCGTAACCATAGAACACAGGTTTTTGTACACTATGCGGGGCAGAGGAAGACGTGCCGTTTATGTGACTCTTATGAGCACATGGTGGCACAATGCCCCAGGAGACAGGGGCCTAGGCGTCAGGAGACAGCTTCTGTGGATACGCCATTAGAAGCCACGGATGTTATGACGGATGAAGTGGAAAGCCGGGGTACAGGCCTATGGAGTGAGGAGGTCGACAGGGCAGAGGTGGTTTTGGAGACGTGTGTTACACTACCAGTGGAAACGGGGGGGGAGGGAATATCGCCGTCAGACAGGCCGTTAGATAATGCAGAGTCAGCTCAGGACGGGATTTTGGAGGCTGTGCTGAAGGATTTTTTGGAAGAGTCGGAGCTTGGTGTGGAAAGTGATGTGAGGTCAGGTGATGACAAGGTGATGGATGAACAGAAGCAGGGTAAGGAAGACTTGAGTGAGGTTCGAAAGGAGAGCAATGTGGTGGTGGAGGTCCATCAAGAAGATGTGGTTGCAGAAGAAATGTATGTAGAGGGTAGCTCCCGCAAGAGATCAGCGGGGGCATCAGACATGGACGAGGTCCTCACACCAGCGCAGAGGCCTGGGAAGAAGATGTGGGCAGCTGTGGTTGCAAAGGCAAGTCAGGGAGGAGGGGGGGGCAATGGGAAGCTAGGTGGGAAGGGACAGGGAGGGGTTGGAGGGCAGGAACGAGGGATTGATAGAGAAGAACCGAGACCTATGAAAGGAGGACCAAGTAAGCCTCAGCGGCACAGGGGTAAGCCGCCTTTCTTGTAAAATTCAGGTGTGTAACTTTCAATGTAAACGGTCTTAAAAACGAGGTCAAGAGGGTATGGTTAGAGTGGGTTTTGAGGAGATTTAGTATTGATGTCTGTTTTTTGCAGGAACATAACCATAGGTTAGGATGTGAGTTGTTGTTGAAAGGTTATAGGTTGTTTACATGTGATGCTTTGAGGTTGAAAGGAGGTGTGGCTGTGGCGGTAAAGGAGACCAGTCCTTTGCGTATCCTGGGTTGGGAGGAGGGGGGGGTGGTGGGAGGGTTGTCAGGGTGGATGGGTTTTGGGGGGCCAGGAGGGTTAGTTTTGTAGGTGTGTACATGCCAGCAACTAGTAACACTAGAGTGAAGGTGGATTTTGTACGCGAGGTTCTGGTATATCACTTGAGAGGTTTACCTGCTTTTACGGTGATTGGTGGGGATTGGAATTGTGTCATTAGGAAGGGTGATGTGGTTCCGAGGGGGGCGGGTTGTGTTTTGGGGGTTCTGCGGGATGTTTTGCGAGATGTTGGAGCAGTAGATGTGGTGGGAAGTAGGGGATATGGAGTGGAGCACACTTTTATTCGTAGGGGATATGAGGCACGGTTAGATAGGATTTATGTTAGGCAGGGCATAGGTGTGGAGAGGGTGAGGACTATCGATGTGGGTTTTTCTGATCATCGTGCTGTTATAGCAGATTTGAGGGTAGATGGCATAGTGAGGGTTTATGCAGGATATTGGAAATTAAATGTGAGGCTACTTAGGGAAAAGGGTGACCCTACGGGGTTTGAAGATTGGTGGAAATCCTTTTGGGAGACTAGGAATATGGAAATGGATTTGCTGGATTGGTGGGAAATGAGGGCTAAAGTTGAAATAGGGAAATTTTTTAAAGTACGGGGTAAGGAGATGGCTAGGTGGAGCTATGGCCTACAAAATTATCTTGAGGGTCAGTTAAATGACTGTTATGCAGAGGAACGTGTGGGGCGGAGTGAGGACATGGAACGTTTGCGAAATAGGTTGGCGGAAATTCACAATGAAAAATTTGAGGCAATTCGAGTTAGGGCAGGGTTGGAGGATGTCTTAAGGGGAGATAGGCCATCGGGTTTTGTATTAAGGAGGTTTAAGGAACGGCAGGCGAAGACCACCTTGGCGTATATTGAGGCAGGTACAGGGGGGGGTGGCTTTGAGGAGGGTCAAGGCCTATCCACCACGGAAAATATTAGTTTGTATGCAGATTTTTGGTTTAGGGAGAAGTGGAGGAGGGTTGGCAGGGGAGTGGGTGAGGGACGGTTTGGGGATGAAGGGTTTAATAGAGTATTAAGTGAGCAGGACAGTGACAGAATCGAGGGTAGTATTAATGTAGAGGAGGTGGAGGAGGCAGTTTTTGGGATGTGCCAGGGTAAAACCCCAGGCATAGACGGAATACCAAACGATTTTTATAGGTATCATTGGGGGAGTGTACGACATTGTTTGGTGGGGGTTTTGAATTGTATGTTAAGTAGTGGGAGGATGGGGAAATCACAAAGAACGGGTGTCACGGTTTTAGTGCCCAAAAAGAAGGAATGCCGAGTTTTGAATGATTACCGTGCGATTACGTTAATGTGCTCGGATTACAAGATTTTTGCTAAGGTTTTGGGCAACAGAATGAGGAAAGTGTTGGGTTTAGTGTTACATAGGGGACAGTTGGGAATTCCGGGAAGAAGGATGAGGGATGGACATGGTTTGATTAGGGATTTTCTAGAGAGATGTACGGGAGGGGGAATACTAGGTTTAGATTGGGTGAATGCTTATGATTGCGTGGACAGAGATTTCTTAGGGGTTTGCTTAGAGAGGTTGGGGTTTCGGGAGGGGGTAGTGAGGTGGGTGAACACCCTGTATGATGGGGCAGAGGTGAGGGTACAGGTCAATGGGAGGTTGGGTGAAAGTGTACCAATGGAGAGAGGTTTGAGACAGGGCTGTCCGATGTCACAGCTGCTCTTTGCGTGTGTGCAGAATCCTTTTTATGAGTCTGTTGAGAGGGTAATGAACAATCAGGAGATGGAAGGGGGGTGCAAAGGGGGCATCGTTGGGTATGTGGATGATACTACTGTTTTGCTAAGGGGTAAGGAGGAGTTAAGGAGGGTGGGTAGAGTGATTCAGATGTTTGGTATGAATACCGGAATGAGAGTTAATACGGTGAAATCAAGGTTACTAGAGGTCGGTAATTGGATAGGGGGGGCTTGGGGATAGGGTTAGGATGGACAGTGGTTGACAGAATCAAGGTATGTGGGATATGGTATTTGGCGGAAGTGCAGGCATGCAGAAGGGTAAATTCGGAGTCTGTCACGGGTAAGGTTTTAAGTAGACTAGGAGGTTTAAGTGCGAGGGACTTAGCTTTACATCAGAGGGTAGTGGTGGTAAATTCACTTGTCTATAGCAAGGTATGGGGGGTGGCAGAGGTTTTTCCCTTAGAGGTACGAGATATTGTGGAAATGCAGAGGAGGGTGCTGAAGTTTGTGTGGGGATTTGGGAGGGCATGGTTAAGTAAGGAGGTAGTTATGACGGATGTTCGGAGAGGGGGTTTAGGTTTGTTGCCTTTAGGACTGAGAGTAATGGCTGTATATATCAAGTGGAGGTATATGAGGGAAGGGGGTGTGAGGGGCGTCAAAGTAGGAAGAGTTATGGAGGAGGCACGTAAATGGTGGAGTGGGAAGGAATTGAGGGTTTGTGAAGATATGTTGAGATTTTTATTGACAGTGCAACAGGTGGATAAAATCAAAGTGAAACGGTTGGTGAGGGTAGTGAAAGGTCAAGGAATTATGCAAGGGGTAGCCGTGTATCCAACGTATGATTGGGGGGTTATTTGGAAAGATTTTAGTAAGCTTCGGATACCGGCTAGAGTAAGAGAATTAGTATATAGGTTTATCATGGGGATTCTGGCTTCCAAGGAGGTGTTACGTAGTATGGGGTTTGTGGAAGAGGCTTTTTGTCAGTTTTGTGGTGATGTTGAAACGGCGTTTCATGTGGTCTTTTTTTGTACCTCCTTGGAGGGGGTGAGATCATGGATGGGTGGGGTTATCAGACTGTTGGAGGGGGGGTCGTTTGCCGCTTTTAAGGGCTTTACTACTAGATGTAAGGGGAGTGTCTAGGGATGTTGGAAGGGCTATAATGTATATCACAGTGGATTATCTGGACATTTCATGGGGAATGAGGGGATTAAGGGGTGATATGAGGATAAAAGCGTTGGCGGCCAGATTCTATAGGACGAAGTGTAGGAATAAGTTGGTTTATGGGGCGTCTTGGGAAAAAAGTTTCCCGGAAGGTTATAGGAATCTCACTGTGGGTTCCCTTAGGCGGGGTCCCTGAGGATGGACAAAGGAGTGGTCTCCTTATGGGGGGATGTAAAGGGGGGGGGTGGTTTTTGGTTATCTGGAACTGATGTAGTGTAAGAGGAAGGTAGTGAGAATTAGGTATGGATGGTAAGCCATGTTTCACGAGAATGTTTGTCATAGTGAGATATAAGTGTGGTTTCCAGGGTTACATTTCTAAGCCTGATGGTTATGTTCACTGGGTTTAAAATTTCCTTGAAAGCCAGGATACCGAGCCCTTAGGATCTCGTTTTTAAGTAATTAGATTGGCACGTTGGTATCAACACAAAATTTTTCTGAGATACGTGTCAGTTCTTTTGGGACTGGCACATTACAGCAGCCTTATCCTTATAACTACTCTAGTTAACCTGGTACTAGTAAAACAAAATGTTTTGTATTCCTGTACTTTATTATGCATCCTTTGTACTTTTGTAAGGTTTCTAATAATATAAAAAAAAAAAAAAAAAAAAAAAGACACCTTCACTAAAACAATATCTTGGCTAAAACAACACCTTGGCTAAAACAATATGGTGGCTAAAACAACTCCTTGGCCAAAAAATTATCTTGGCTAAAACAACACCTTGGCTAAAACAACACCTTGGCTAAAACAGTATCTTGGCTAAAGCAACACCTTGGCTAAAACAACACCTTGGCTAAATCAACACCATGGCTAAAAAAATATCAAGGCTAAAACAACATCTTGGCTAAAACAATATCTTGGCTAAAACAACACCTTGGCTAAAACAATATCTTGGCTAAAACAACACCTTGGCTAAAACAGCACCTTGGCTAAAACAGCACCTTGGCTAAAACAGCACCTTGGCTAAAACAGCACCTTGGCAAAAACAGCACATTGGTTAAACAATATCTTGGTTAAAACAATATCTTGGCTAAAACAACACCTTGGCTAAAACAATATCTTGGCAAAAACAACACCTTGGCTAAAACAATATCATTGCTAAAGCAACACCTTGGCTAAAACAACACCTCGGCTAAAACAACAGGTTGGCTAAAACAATATCTTGGCTAAACCAACCCCTTGGCTAAAACAATATCTTGGCTTAAACAACACCTTGGCTAAAACAATATCATGGCTAAAACAGCACCTTGGCTAAAACAACACCTTGGCTAAAGCAACACTTTGGCTAAAACAATATCTTTGCTAAAACAACACCTTTACTAAAACAATATCATGGCTAAAACAACACCTTGCCTGAATCAATATTTTGGCTAAAATAACACTTTGGCTAAAACAATATCTTGGCAAAAACAACACCATGGCCGAAACAATATCTTTGCTAAAACAACACCTTATCTAAAACAACACCTTGGCTAAAACAACACCCAGGCTAAAACAACACCTTGGCTATAACACTATCTTAGCTAAAACGACACCTTCCCTAAAACAATATCTTGGCTAAAACAACACCTTGGCTAAAGCAACACTTTGGCTAAAACAATATCTTTGCTAAAACAACACCTTTACTAAAACAATATCATGGCTAAAACAACACCTTGATAAAACAATGTCAAGGCTAAAACAACATCTTGGCTAAAACAATATCGTGGCTAAAACAACACCTTGGAAAAAACAATATCTTCGCTAAAACAACACCTTATCTAAAACAACACCTTGGCTAAAACAACACCTTGGCTAAAACAACACCTTGGCTAAAACAATATCTTGGCTAAAACGACTTCTTCCTTAAAACAATATCTTGGCTAAAACAACACCTTGGCTAAAACAATGTCAAGGCTAAAACAACATCTTGGCTAAAACAATATCGTGGCTAAAACAACACCTTGGCTAAAATAATATCATGGCTAAAACAAAACCTTCGCTAAAAGAACACCTTGGCTAAAACAACACCTAGGCTAAAACAATATCTTTGCTAAAACAACACCTTTACTAAAACAATATCATGGCTAAAACAACACCCTGCCTAAAACAATACCTTGGCTAAAATAACACCTTGGCTAAAACAATATCTTGGCAAAAACAACACCTTGGCTGAAACAATATCTTTGCTAAAACAACACCTTATCTAAAATAACACCTTGGCTAAAACAACACCTTGGATAAAACAACACCTTGGCTATACAATATCTTGGCTAAAACGACACCTTCCCTAAAACAATATCTTGGCTAAAACAACACCTTGGCTAAAACAATGTCAAGGCTAAAACAACACCTTGGCTAAAACAATATCACGGCTAAAACAACACCTTGGCTAAAACAATATCTTGGCTAAAACAACAGCTTGGCTAAAACAATATCTTGGCTAAAATAACAGCTTGGCTAAAACAATATCATGGCTAAAACAACACCTTGGCTAAAACAATATCATGGCTAAAACAATATCATGGCTAAAACAACACCTTGGCTAAAACAATGTCTTGGCTAAAACAACACCTTGGCTAAAACAATATCTTGGCTAAAACAACACCTTGGCTTAAACAATATCTTGGCTAGAAAAACAATTGGCTAAAACAACACCTTGGCTAAAACAACACCTTGGCTAAAACAATATCTTGGCTAAAACAACACCTTGGCTAAAACAATATCATGGCTAAAACAACACCTTGGCTAAAACAATATCATGGCTAAAACAACACCTTGGCTAAAACAATATCATGGCTAAAACAACACCTTGGCTAAAACAATATCTTGGCTAAAACAACACCTTGGCTAAAACAATATCTTGGCTAAAACAACACCTTGGCTAAAACAATATCTTGGCTAAAACAACACCTTGGCTAAAACAATATCTTGGCTAAAACAACACCTTGGCTAAAACAATATCTTGGCTAAAACAACACCTTGGATAAAACAACACCTTGGCTAAAACAATATCTTGGCTAAAACAACATCTTGGCTAAAACAACACCTTGGCTAAAACAATATCTTGGCTAAAACGACACCTTGGCTAAAACAATATCTTGGCTAAAACAACACCTTGGCTAAAACAATATCAAGGCTAAAACAACACATTGGCTAAAACAATATCATGGCTAAAACAATATCATGGATAAAACAACACCTTGGCTAAAACAATATCTTGGCTAAAACAACACCTTTGTTAAAGCAATATCTTGGCTAAAACAAAACGTTGGCTAAAACAATATCTTGGCTAAAACAACACCTTGGCTAAAACAATATCTTGGCTAAAACAACACCTTGGCTAAAACAATATCTTGGCTAAAACAACACCTTGGCTAAAACAATATCTTGGCTAAACCAACTTGGCTAAAACAACACCTGGCTAAAACAATATCACAACACCTTGGCTAAAACAATATCTTGGCTAAAACAACACCTTGGCTAAAACAATATCTTGGCTAAAACAACACCTTGGCTAAAACAATATCACAACACCTTGGCTAAAACAACACCTAAAACAACACCTTGGTTAAAACAATATCTTGGCTAAAACAACACCTTGGCTAAAACAATATCTTTGCTAAAACAACACCTTGGCTAAAACAATATCTTGGCTAAAACAACACCTTGGCTAAAACAACACCTTGGCTAAAACAATATCTTGGCTAAAACAACACCTTGGCTAAAACAATATCTTTGCTAAAACAACACCTTGGCTAAAACAATATCTTGGCTAAAACAATATCTTGGCTAAAACAACACCTTGGCTAAAACAATATCTTGGCTAAAACAACACCTTGGCTAAAACAATATCAAGGCTAAAACAACACATTGGCTAAAACAATATCATGGCTAAAACAACACCTTGACTAAAACAATATCTTGGCTAAAACAACACCTTGGCTAAAACAATATCTTGGCTAAAACAACACCTTGGCTAAAACAATATCTTGGCTAAAACGACACCTTCCCTAAAACAATATCTTGGCTAAAACAACACCTTGGCTAAAACAACACCTTGGCTAAAACAACACCTTGGCTAAAACAACACCTTGGCTAAAGCAATATCTTGGCTAAAACAACACCTTGGCTAAAACAATATCTTTGCTAAAACAACACCTTGACTAAACCAGTGTCATGGCTAAAACAACACCTTGGCTAAAACAACATCTTGGCTAAAACAATATCTTGGCTAAAAGAACACCTTGGCTAAAATAATGTCTTTGCTAAAACAACACCTTGGCTAAAACAATATCATGGCTAAAACAACACCTTGGCTAAAACAATATCTTGGCTAAAACAACACCTTGGCTAAAACAATATCTTGGCTAAAACAACACCTTGGCTAAAACAATATCATGGCTAAAACAACACCTTGGCTAAAACAATATCTTGGCTAAAACAACACCTTGGCTAAAACAACACCTTGGCTAAAACAACACCTTGGCTAAAACAACACCTTGGCTAAAACAATATCTTGGCTAAAACAACACCTTGGCTAAAACAACACCTTGGCTAAAACAACACCTTGGCTAAAACAGCACCTTGGCTAAAACAATATCTTGGCTAAAACAACACCTTGGCTAAAACAATGTCTTTGCTAAAACAACACCTTGGCTAAAACAACACCTTGGCTAAAACAATATCAAGGCTAAAACAACACCTTGGCTACAACAACACCTTGGCTAAAACAATATCTTGGCTAAAACAACACCTTGGCTAAAACAATATCTTGGCTAAAACAACACCTTGGCTAAAACAATATCTTGGCTAAAACAACACCTTGGCTAAAACAATATCTTGGCTAAAACAACACCTTGGCTAAAACAATATCTTGGCTAAAACAACACCTTGGCTAAAACAATATCTTGGCTAAAACAACACCTTGGCTAAAACAACACCTTGGCTAAAACAACACCTTGGCTAAAACAATATCTTGGCTAAAACAACACCTTGGCTAAAACAATATCATGGCTAAAACAACACCATGGCTAAAACAATATCTTGGCTAAAACGACACCTTGGCTAAAACAATATCTTGGCTAAAACAACACCTTGGCTAAAACAATATCAAGGCTAAAACAACACATTGGCTAAAACAATATCATGGCTAAAACAACACCTTGGCTAAAACAACACCTTTGTTAAAGCAATATCTTGGCTAAAACAAAACGTTGGCTGAAACAATATTTTGGCTAAAACAACACCTTGGCTAAAACAATATCTTAGCTAAAACAACACCTTGGCGAAAACAATATCTTTACTAAAACAAAACCTTGGCAAAAACAAAAACAACACCTTATCTTGGCTAAAACAACACCTTGGCTAAAACAATATCTTGGCTAAAACAACACCTTGGCTAAAACAATATCTTGGCTAAAACAACACCTTGGCTAAAACAATATCTTGGCTAAAACAACACCTTGGCTAAAACAACACCTTGGCTAAAACAACACCTTGGCTAAAACAACACCTTGGCTAAAACAATATCTTGGCTAAAACAACACCTTGGCTAAAACAACACCTTGGCTAAAACAATATCTTGGCTAAAACAACACCTTGGCTAAAACAATATCTTGGCTAAAACAACACCTTGGCTAAAACAATATCTTGGCTAAAACAACACCTTGGCTAAAACAACACCTTGGCTAAAACAACACCTTGGCTAAAACAATATCTTGGCTAAAACAACACCTTGGCTAAAACAATATCTTGGCTAAAACAACACCTTGGCTAAAACAATATCTTGGCTAAAACAACACCTTGGCTAAAACAACACCTTGGCTAAAACAATATCTTCGCTAAAACAACACCTTGGCTAAAACAATATCTTCGCTAAAACAACACCTTTGCTAAAACAACACCTTGGCTAAAACAATATCTTGGCTAAAACAACACCTTGGCTAAAAGAATATCTTGGCTAAAACAACACCTTGGCAAAAACAACACCTTGGCTAAAACAACACCTTGGCTAAAACAGCACCTTGGCTAAAACAATATCTTGGCTAAAACAACACCTTGGCTAAAACAATATCTTGGCTAAAACAACACCTTGGCTAAAACAATATCTTTGCTAAAACAACACCTTTGCTAAAACAATATCATGGCTAAAACAACACCTTGGTTAAAACAATATCTTGGCTAAAACAACACCTTGGCTAAAACAATATCTTTGCTAAAACAACACCTTGGCTAAAACAATATCTTGGCTAAAACAACACCTTGGCTAAAACAACACCATGGCTAAAACAATATCTTGGCTAAAACGACACCTTGGCTAAAACAATATCTTGGCTAAAACAACAACTTGGCTAAAACAATATCAAGGCTAAAACAACACATTGGCTAAAGCAATATCATGGCTAAAACAACACCTTGGCTAAAACAATATCTTGGCTAAAACAACACCTTTGCTAAAACAATATCTTGGCTAGAACAACAAATTGGCTAAAAAACGCATTGGCTAAAACAACACCTAGGCTAAAACAATATCTTGGCTAAAACAACACCTTGGCTAAAACAACACCTTGGCTAAAACAACACCTAGGCTAAAACAACACCTTGGCTAAAACAACACTTTGGCTAAAACAACACCTTGGCTAAAACAACACCTTGGCTAAAACAGCTCCTTGGCTAAAACAATATCTTATCTAAAACAAAGCCTTGGCGAAAACAATATCTTTACTAAAACAAAACCTTGGCAAAAACAATATCATGGCTAAAACAAAACCTTAGCTAAAACAACACCTTGGCTAAAACAACACCTTGGCTAAAACAATATCTTGGCAAAAACAACACCTTGGCTAAAACAATATCTTTGCTAAAACAACACCTTATCTAAAACAACACCTTAGCTAAAACAACACCTTGGGTAAAACAACACCTTGGCTAAAACAGCACCTTGGCTAAAACAATATCTTGGCTTAAACGACACCTTCCCTAAAACAATATCTTGGCTAAAACAACACCTTGGCTAAAACAATGTCAAGGCTAAAACACCACCTTGGCTAAAACAATATCTTGGCTAAAACAACAGCTTGGCTAAAACAGTATCTTGGCTAAAATAACAGCTTGGCTAAAATAGTATCTTGGCTAAAATAACACCTTGGCTAAAACAATATCTTGGCTAAAACAACACCTTGGCTAAAACAATATCTTGGCTAAAACAACACCTTGGCTAAAACAATGTCTTTGCTAAAACAACACCTTGGCTAAAACAATATCTTTGCTAAAACAACACTTTGGCTAAAACAATATTTTGGTTAAAAGAACACCTTGCCTAAAACAATATCTTGGCTAAAACAGCACCTGGCTAAAACAATATCATGGCTAAAACAACACCTTGGCTAAAACAATATCTTGGCTAAAACAACACCTTGGCTAAAACAATATCATGGCTAAAACAACACCTTGGCTAAAACAATGTCATGGCTAAAACAATATCTTTGTTAAAACAACACCATGGCTAAAACAATATTTTGGGTAAAAAAACACCTTGGGTAAAACAATATCTTGGCTAAAACAACACCTTGGCTAAAGCAATATCTTGGCTAAAACAACACCTTGGCTAAAACAATATCGTGGCTAGAAAAAGACCTTGGCTTAAACAACATCTTGGCTTAAACAACATCTTGGCTAAAACAACATCTTGGCTAAAACAATATCATGGCTAACACAACACCTTGACTAAAATAATATCTTGGCTAAACAACACCTTTGATAAACAATATCTTTGCTAAAACAACACCTTGGCTAAAACAATATCATGACTAAAACAACACCTTGCCTAAAACAATATCTTGGCTAAAATAACACCTTGGCTAAAACAATATAATGGCTAAAACAATATCTTTGCTAAAACAACACCTTGGCTGAAACAATATCTTTGCTAAAACAACACCTTGGCTAAAACAAAACCTTGGCTAAAACACCTTGTCTACAACAATATCTTGGCTAAAACGACACCTTCCCTAAAACAATATCTTGGCAAAAACAACACCTTGGCTAAAACAATATCATGGCAAAAACAACACCTTGGCTGAAACAATCTTTGCTAAAACAACACCTTATCTAAAACAACACCTTGGCTAAAACAACACTTTGGCTAAAACAACACCTTGGCTATAACAATATCTTGGCTAAAACGACACCTTCCCTAAAACAATATCTTGGCTAAAACAACACCTTGGCTAAAACAGCACCTTGGCTAAAACAATATCTTGGGCTAAAACAACGCCTTGGCCAAAATAATATCTTTGCTAAAACACCACCTTGGCTAAAACAACACCTTGGCTACAACAACAATTTGGCTAATACAATATCTTGGCCAAAACAATACCTTGGCTTAAACAAAATCTTGGCTAAAACAACACCTTGGCTGAAACTATATCTTGGCTAAAACAACAGCTTGGCTAAAACAGTATCTTGGCTAAAATAACACCTTGGCTAAAACAATATCTTGGCTAAAACAACACCTTGGCTAAAACAATGTCTTTGCCAAAACAACACCTTGGCTAAAACAATATCTTGGCTAAAACAACACCTTGGCTAATACAACACCTTGGCTAAAACAACACTTTGGCTAAAACAATATTTTGGTTAAAAGAACACCTTGCCTAAAACAATATCTTGGCTAAAACAGCACCTGGCTAAAACAATATCATGGCTAAAACAACACCTTGGCTCAAGCAATATCATGGTTTAAACAACACCATGGCTAAAACAATATCTTGGCTAAAACAACACCTTGGCTAAAACAATATCTTGGCTAAAACAACACCTTGGCTAAAACAATATCATGGCTAAAACAACACCTTGGCTAAAACAATATCATGGCTAAAACAACACCTTGGTTAAAACAATATCATAGCTAAAACAACCCCTTGGATAAAACAATATCTTTGTTAAAACAACACCATGGCTAAAACAATATTTTGGGTAAAAAAAACACCTTGGCTAAAACAATATCTTGGCTAAAACAACACCTTCCCTAAAACAATATCTTGGCTAAAACAACACCTTGGCTAGAACAATGTCAATGCTAAAACAACACCTTGGCTAAAACAATATCTTGGCTAAAACAACACCTTGCCTAAAACAACACCATGGCTAAAGAAACACCTTTGCTAAAACAATATCATGGCTAAAACAACACCTTGGCTAAAACAATATCTTGGCTAAAACGACACCTTCCCTAAAACAATATCTTGGCTAAAACAACACCTTGGCTAGAACAATGTCAATGCTAAAACAACACCTTGGCTAAAACAATATCTTGGCTAAAACAACACCTTGCCTAAAACAACACCATGGCTAAAGAAACACCTTGGCTAAAACAATATCATGGTTAAAACAACACCTTGGCTAAAACAATATCATGGCTAAAACAACACCTTAGCTAAAACAAAATCATGGCTAAAACAACACCTTAGCTAAAACAATATCTTGGCTAAAAAACACCTTGGCTAAAAAACACCTTGGCTAAAACAATATCTTGGCTAAAACAACACCTTGGCTAAAACAATATCTTTGCTAAAACAACACCTTGGCTAAAACAATATCTTGGCTAAAACAACACCTTGGCTAAAACAACACCTTGGCTAAAACAATATCTATGCTAAAACAACACCTTGGCTAAAACAATATCTTCGCTAAAACAACACCTTTGCTAAAACAACACCTTGGCTAAAACAATATCTTGGCTAAAACAACACCTTGGCTAAAAGAATATCTTGGCTAAAACAACACCTTGGCTAAAAGAATATCTTGGCTAAAACAACACCTTGGCAAAAACAACACCTTGGCTAAAACAATATTATGGCTAAAACAACACCTTGACTAAAACAATATCTTGGCTAAAACAACACCTTGGCTAAAACAATATCTTTGCTAAAACAACACCTTTGCTAAAACAATATCATGGCTAAAAGAACACCTTGGTTAAAAGATTATCTTGGCTAAAACAACACCTTGGCTGAAACAATATCTTTGCTAAAGACACACCTTGGCTAAAACAATATCTTGGCTAAAACAATATCTTGGCTAAAACACCACCTTGGCTAAAACAACACCTTGGCTACAACAACAATTTGGCTAATAAAATATCTTGGCCAAAACAATACCTTGGCTTAAACAAAATCTTGGCTAAAACAACACCTTGGCTAAAACAATATCTTGGCTAAAACAACAGCTTGGCTAAAACAGTATCTTGGCTAAAATAACACCTTGGCTAAAACAATATCTTGGCTAAAACAACACCTTGGCTAAAACAATGTCTTTGCTAAAACAACACCTTGGCTAAAACAATATCTTGGCTAAAACAACACCTTGGCTAATACAACACCTTGGCTAAAACAACACTTTGGCTAAAACAATATTTTGGTTAAAAGAACACCTTGCCTAAAACAATATCTTGGCTAAAACAGCACCTGGCTAAAACAATATCATGGCTAAAACAACACCTTGGCTAAAACAATATCATGGTTTAAACAACACCATGGCTAAAACAATATCTTGGCTAAAACAACACCTTGGCTAAAACAATATCTTGGCTAAAACAACACCTTGGCTAAAACAATATCATGGCTAAAACAACACCTTGGCTAAAACAATATCATGGCTAAAACAACACCTTGGTTAAAACAATATCATAGCTAAAACAACCCCTTTTCTAAAACAATATCTTTGTTAAAACAACACCATGGCTAAAACAATATTTTGGGTAAAAAAACACCTTGGGTAAAACAATATCTTGGCTAAAACAACACCTTCCCTAAAACAATATCTTGGCTAAAACAACACCTTGGCTAGAACAATGTCAATGCTAAAACAACACCTTGGCTAAAACAATATCTTGGCTAAAACAACACCTTGCCTAAAACAACACCATGGCTAAAGAAACACCTTGGCTAAAACAATATCATGGCTAAAACAACACCTTGGCTAAAACAATATCATGGCTAAAACAACACCTTAGCTAAAACAAAATCATGGCTAAAGAAACACCTTGGCTAAAACAATATCATGGCTAAAACAACACCTTGGCTAAAACAATATCTTGGCTAAAAAACACCTTGGCTAAAACAATATCTTGGCTAAAACAACACCTTGGCTAAAACAATATCTTTGCTAAAACAACACCTTGGCTAAAACAATATCTTGGCTAAAACAACACCTTGGCTAAAACAACACCTTGGCTAAAACAATATCTATGCTAAAACAACACCTTGGCTAAAACAATATCTTCGCTAAAACAACACCTTGGCTAAAACAATATCTTCGCTAAAACAACACCTTTGCTAAAACAACACCTTTGCTAAAACAACACCTTGGCTAAAACAATATCTTGGCTAAAACAACACCTTGGCTAAAAGAATATCTTGGCTAAAACAACACCTTGGCAAAAACAACACCTTGGCTAAAACAATATTATGGCTAAAACAACACCTTGACTAAAACAATATCATGGCTAAAAGAACCCCTTGGCTAAAACAATATCTTTGGTAAAACAACACCATGGCTAAAACAATATCTTGGCTAAAACAGCACCTTGGCTAAAGCAATATCTTGGCTAAAACAACACCTTGGCTAAAACAAGAGTAGTAGTAGTAGTAGTAGTAGTGAGAATGTAGACACTGAGAGGTCATGTCCCTCTCAGATCCAACACTTCTCACTTGAAAAGCTCGTCCAAGGTGTTTTCTGTACCAACATGCCATGTGTTGCAGTGTCTGACAAGATGAACATCAAAATGGTATACAATACCGACAGGTTGTTAGGTAAGACACATATGCAACAGTTAGACAACTTTATTCCGAAACGTTTCGCCTACACAGTAGGCTTCTTCAGTCGAATACAGAAAGTAGGCAGGAACACTAGAGATGTGAAGACGATGTAATCAGTCCATCATCCTTGTAGTCGTAGAATTTGAGGTTGTCAGTCCCTCGGCCTGGAGAAGTTCAGTTCCATAGTCAGGAACTATCTGAAGATCAAGCGACAGTGCAGAGACTTAAATCCTGTCGGAAGGAGAGGTGCAGAGTAGTAGTAGTAGTAGTAGTAGTAGTAGTGAGAATGTAGCCACTGAGAGGTCATGTCCCTCTCAGATCCAACACTTCTCACTTGAAAAGCTTGTCCAAGGTGTTTTCTGTACCAAGATGCCATGTGTTGCAGTGTCTGACAAGATGAACATCAAAATGGTATACAATACCGACAGGTTGTTAGGTAAGACACATGCAACAGTTAGACAACTTTATTCCGAAACGTTTCGCCTACACAGTAGGCTTCTTCAGTCGAATACAGAAAGTAGGCAGGAACAGTAGAGATGTGAAGACGATGTAATCAGTCCATCATCCTTGTAGTCGTAGAATTTGAGGTTGTCAGTCCCTCGGCCTGGAGAAGTTCAGTTCCATAGTCAGGAACTATCTGAAGATCAAGCGACAGTGCGGAGACTTAAATACTGTCGGAAGGAGAGGTGCAGAGTAGTAGTAGTAGTAGTAGTGAGAATGTAGCCACTGAGAGGTCATGTCCCTCTCAGATCCAACACTTCTCACTTGAAAAGCTTGTCCAAGGTGTTTTCTGTACCAAGATGCCATGTGTTGCAGTGTCTGACAAGATGAACATCAAAATGGTATACAATACCGACAGGTTGTTAGGTAAGACACATATGCAACAGTTAGACAACTTTATTCCGAAACGTTTCGCATACTCAGTAGGCTTCTTCAGTCGAATACAGAAAGTAGGCAGGATCAGTAGAGATGTGAAGACGATGTAATCAGTCCATCATCTTTGTAGTCGTAGAATTTGAGGTTGTCAGTCCCTCGGCCTGGAGAAGTTCAGTTCCATAGTCAGGAACTATCTGAAGATCAAGCAACAGTGCGGAGACTTAAATACTGTCGGAAGGAGAGGTGCAGAGTAGTAGTAGTAGTAGTAGTAGTAGTAGTAGTAGTGAGAATGTAGCCACTGAGAGGTCATGTCCCTCTCAGATCCAACACTTCTCACTTGAAAAGCTTGTCCAAGGTGTTTTCTGTACCAAGATGCCATGTGTTGCAGTGTCTGACAAGATGAACATCAAAATGGTATACAATACCGACAGGTTGTTAGGTAAGACACATATGCAACAGTTAGACAACTTTATTCCGAAACGTTTCGCCTACACAGTAGGCTTCTTCAGTCGAATACAGAAAGTAGGCAGGAACAGTAGAGATGTGAAGACGATGTAATCAGTCCATCACCCTTAAAGTCGTAGAATTTGAGGTTGTCAGTCCCTCGGCCTGGAGAAGTTCAGTTCCATAGTCAGGAACTATCTGAAGATCAAGCGACAGTGCGGAGACTTAAATACTGTCGGAAGGAGAGGTGCAGAGTAGTAGTAGTAGTAGTAGTGAGAATGTAGCCAACTGAGAGGTCATGTCCCTCTCAGATCCAACCCTTCTCACTTGAAAAGCTTGTCCAAGGTGTTTTCTGTACCAAGATGCCACGTGTTGCAGTGTCTGACAAGATGAACATCAAAATGGTATACAATACCGACAGGTTGTTAGGTAAGACACATATGCAACAGTTAGACAACTTTATTCCGAAACGTTTCGCCTACACAGTAGGCTTCTTCAGTCGAATACAGAAAGTAGGCAGGAACAGTAGAGATGTGAAGACGATGTAATCAGTCCATCACCCTTAAAGTCGTAGAATTTGAGGTTGTCAGTCCCTCGGCCTGGAGAAGTTCAGTTCCATAGTCAGGAACTATCTGAAGATCAAGCAACAGTGCGGAGACTTAAATACTGTCGGAAGGAGAGGTGCAGGGTAGTAGTAGTAGTAGTAGTAGTAGTAGTAGTAGTAGAGGCAACTGAGAGGTCATGTCCCTCTCAGATCCAACCCTTCTCACTTGAAAAGCTTGTCCAAGGTGTTTTCTGTACCAAGATGCCACGTGTTGCAGTGTCTGACAAGATGAACATCAAAATGGTATACAATACCGACAGGTTGTTAGGTAAGACACATATGCAACAGTTAGACAACTTTATTCCGAAACGTTTCGCCTACACAGTAGGCTTCTTCAGTCGAATACAGAAAGTAGGCAGGAACAGTAGAGATGTGAAGACGATGTAATCAGTCCATCACCCTTAAAGTCGTAGAATTTGAGGTTGTCAGTCCCTCGGCCTGGAGAAGTTCAGTTCCATAGTCAGGAACTATCTGAAGATCAAGCAACAGTGCGGAGACTTAAATACTGTCGGAAGGAGAGGTGCAGGGTAGTAGTAGTAGTAGTAGTAGTAGTAGTAGTGAGAGGCAACTGAGAGGTCATGTCCCTCTCAGATCCAACCCTTCTCACTTGAAAAGCTTGTCCAAGGTGTTTTCTGTACCAAGATGCCACGTGTTGCAGTGTCTGACAAGATGAACATCAAAATGGTATACAATACCGACAGGTTGTTAGGTAAGACACATATGCAACAGTTAGACAACTTTATTCCGAAACGTTTCGCCTACACAGTAGGCTTCTTCAGTCGAATACAGAAAGTAGGCAGGAACAGTAGAGATGTGAAGACGATGTAATCAGTCCATCACCCTTAAAGTCGTAGAATTTGAGGTTGTCAGTCCCTCGGCCTGGAGAAGTTCAGTTCCATAGTCAGGAACTATCTGAAGATCAAGCAACAGTGCGGAGACTTAAATACTGTCGGAAGGAGAGGTGCAGGGTAGTAGTAGTAGTAGTAGTAGTAGTAGTAGTGAGAGGCAACTGAGAGGTCATGTCCCTCTCAGATCCAACCCTTCTCACTTGAAAAGCTTGTCCAAGGTGTTTTCTGTACCAAGATGCCACGTGTTGCAGTGTCTGACAAGATGAACATCAAAATGGTATACAATACCGACAGGTTGTTAGGTAAGACACATATGCAACAGTTAGACAACTTTATTCCGAAACGTTTCGCCTACACAGTAGGCTTCTTCAGTCGAATACAGAAAGTAGGCAGGAACAGTAGAGATGTGAAGACGATGTAATCAGTCCATCACCCTTAAAGTCGTAGAATTTGAGGTTGTCAGTCCCTCGGCCTGGAGAAGTTCAGTTCCATAGTCAGGAACTATCTGAAGATCAAGCAACAGTGCGGAGACTTAAATACTGTCGGAAGGAGAGGTGCAGGGTAGTAGTAGTAGTAGTAGTAGTAGTAGTAGTGAGAGGCAACTGAGAGGTCATGTCCCTCTCAGATCCAACCCTTCTCACTTGAAAAGCTTGTCCAAGGTGTTTTCTGTACCAAGATGCCACGTGTTGCAGTGTCTGACAAGATGAACATCAAAATGGTATACAATACCGACAGGTTGTTAGGTAAGACACATATGCAACAGTTAGACAACTTTATTCCGAAACGTTTCGCCTACACAGTAGGCTTCTTCAGTCGAATACAGAAAGTAGGCAGGAACAGTAGAGATGTGAAGACGATGTAATCAGTCCATCACCCTTAAAGTCGTAGAATTTGAGGTTGTCAGTCCCTCGGCCTGGAGAAGTTCAGTTCCATAGTCAGGAACTATCTGAAGATCAAGCAACAGTGCGGAGACTTAAATACTGTCGGAAGGAGAGGTGCAGGGTAGTAGTAGTAGTAGTAGTAGTAGTAGTAGTAGTAGTGAGAGGCAACTGAGAGGTCATGTCCCTCTCAGATCCAACCCTTCTCACTTGAAAAGCTTGTCCAAGGTGTTTTCTGTACCAAGATGCCACGTGTTGCAGTGTCTGACAAGATGAACATCAAAATGGTATACAATACCGACAGGTTGTTAGGTAAGACACATATGCAACAGTTAGACAACTTTATTCCGAAACGTTTCGCCTACACAGTAGGCTTCTTCAGTCGAATACAGAAAGTAGGCAGGAACAGTAGAGATGTGAAGACGATGTAATCAGTCCATCACCCTTAAAGTCGTAGAATTTGAGGTTGTCAGTCCCTCGGCCTGGAGAAGTTCAGTTCCATAGTCAGGAACTATCTGAAGATCAAGCAACAGTGCGGAGACTTAAATACTGTCGGAAGGAGAGGTGCAGGGTAGTAGTAGTAGTAGTAGTAGTAGTAGTAGTGAGAGGCAACTGAGAGGTCATGTCCCTCTCAGATCCAACCCTTCTCACTTGAAAAGCTTGTCCAAGGTGTTTTCTGTACCAAGATGCCACGTGTTGCAGTGTCTGACAAGATGAACATCAAAATGGTATACAATACCGACAGGTTGTTAGGTAAGACACATATGCAACAGTTAGACAACTTTATTCCGAAACGTTTCGCCTACACAGTAGGCTTCTTCAGTCGAATACAGAAAGTAGGCAGGAACAGTAGAGATGTGAAGACGATGTAATCAGTCCATCACCCTTAAAGTCGTAGAATTTGAGGTTGTCAGTCCCTCGGCCTGGAGAAGTTCAGTTCCATAGTCAGGAACTATCTGAAGATCAAGCAACAGTGCGGAGACTTAAATACTGTCGGAAGGAGAGGTGCAGGGTAGTAGTAGTAGTAGTAGTAGTAGTAGTAGTGAGAGGCAACTGAGAGGTCATGTCCCTCTCAGATCCAACCCTTCTCACTTGAAAAGCTTGTCCAAGGTGTTTTCTGTACCAAGATGCCACGTGTTGCAGTGTCTGACAAGATGAACATCAAAATGGTATACAATACCGACAGGTTGTTAGGTAAGACACATATGCAACAGTTAGACAACTTTATTCCGAAACGTTTCGCCTACACAGTAGGCTTCTTCAGTCGAATACAGAAAGTAGGCAGGAACAGTAGAGATGTGAAGACGATGTAATCAGTCCATCACCCTTAAAGTCGTAGAATTTGAGGTTGTCAGTCCCTCGGCCTGGAGAAGTTCAGTTCCATAGTCAGGAACTATCTGAAGATCAAGCAACAGTGCGGAGACTTAAATACTGTCGGAAGGAGAGGTGCAGGGTAGTAGTAGTAGTAGTAGTAGTAGTAGTAGTAGAGAGGCAACTGAGAGGTCATGTCCCTCTCAGATCCAACCCTTCTCACTTGAAAAGCTTGTCCAAGGTGTTTTCTGTACCAAGATGCCACGTGTTGCAGTGTCTGACAAGATGAACATCAAAATGGTATACAATACCGACAGGTTGTTAGGTAAGACACATATGCAACAGTTAGACAACTTTATTCCGAAACGTTTCGCCTACACAGTAGGCTTCTTCAGTCGAATACAGAAAGTAGGCAGGAACAGTAGAGATGTGAAGACGATGTAATCAGTCCATCACCCTTAAAGTCGTAGAATTTGAGGTTGTCAGTCCCTCGGCCTGGAGAAGTTCAGTTCCATAGTCAGGAACTATCTGAAGATCAAGCAACAGTGCGGAGACTTAAATACTGTCGGAAGGAGAGGTGCAGGGTAGTAGTAGTAGTAGTAGTAGTAGTAGTAGTAGAGAGGCAACTGAGAGGTCATGTCCCTCTCAGATCCAACCCTTCTCACTTGAAAAGCTTGTCCAAGGTGTTTTCTGTACCAAGATGCCACGTGTTGCAGTGTCTGACAAGATGAACATCAAAATGGTATACAATACCGACAGGTTGTTAGGTAAGACACATATGCAACAGTTAGACAACTTTATTCCGAAACGTTTCGCCTACACAGTAGGCTTCTTCAGTCGAATACAGAAAGTAGGCAGGAACAGTAGAGATGTGAAGACGATGTAATCAGTCCATCACCCTTAAAGTCGTAGAATTTGAGGTTGTCAGTCCCTCGGCCTGGAGAAGTTCAGTTCCATAGTCAGGAACTATCTGAAGATCAAGCAACAGTGCGGAGACTTAAATACTGTCGGAAGGAGAGGTGCAGGGTAGTAGTAGTAGTAGTAGTAGTAGTAGTAGTGAGAGGCAACTGAGAGGTCATGTCCCTCTCAGATCCAACCCTTCTCACTTGAAAAGCTTGTCCAAGGTGTTTTCTGTACCAAGATGCCACGTGTTGCAGTGTCTGACAAGATGAACATCAAAATGGTATACAATACCGACAGGTTGTTAGGTAAGACACATATGCAACAGTTAGACAACTTTATTCCGAAACGTTTCGCCTACACAGTAGGCTTCTTCAGTCGAATACAGAAAGTAGGCAGGAACAGTAGAGATGTGAAGACGATGTAATCAGTCCATCACCCTTAAAGTCGTAGAATTTGAGGTTGTCAGTCCCTCGGCCTGGAGAAGTTCAGTTCCATAGTCAGGAACTATCTGAAGATCAAGCAACAGTGCGGAGACTTAAATACTGTCGGAAGGAGAGGTGCAGGGTAGTAGTAGTAGTAGTAGTAGTAGTAGTAGTGAGAGGCAACTGAGAGGTCATGTCCCTCTCAGATCCAACCCTTCTCACTTGAAAAGCTTGTCCAAGGTGTTTTCTGTACCAAGATGCCACGTGTTGCAGTGTCTGACAAGATGAACATCAAAATGGTATACAATACCGACAGGTTGTTAGGTAAGACACATATGCAACAGTTAGACAACTTTATTCCGAAACGTTTCGCCTACACAGTAGGCTTCTTCAGTCGAATACAGAAAGTAGGCAGGAACAGTAGAGATGTGAAGACGATGTAATCAGTCCATCACCCTTAAAGTCGTAGAATTTGAGGTTGTCAGTCCCTCGGCCTGGAGAAGTTCAGTTCCATAGTCAGGAACTATCTGAAGATCAAGCAACAGTGCGGAGACTTAAATACTGTCGGAAGGAGAGGTGCAGGGTAGTAGTAGTAGTAGTAGTAGTAGTAGTAGTGAGAGGCAACTGAGAGGTCATGTCCCTCTCAGATCCAACCCTTCTCACTTGAAAAGCTTGTCCAAGGTGTTTTCTGTACCAAGATGCCACGTGTTGCAGTGTCTGACAAGATGAACATCAAAATGGTATACAATACCGACAGGTTGTTAGGTAAGACACATATGCAACAGTTAGACAACTTTATTCCGAAACGTTTCGCCTACACAGTAGGCTTCTTCAGTCGAATACAGAAAGTAGGCAGGAACAGTAGAGATGTGAAGACGATGTAATCAGTCCATCACCCTTAAAGTCGTAGAATTTGAGGTTGTCAGTCCCTCGGCCTGGAGAAGTTCAGTTCCATAGTCAGGAACTATCTGAAGATCAAGCAACAGTGCGGAGACTTAAATACTGTCGGAAGGAGAGGTGCAGGGTAGTAGTAGTAGTAGTAGTAGTAGTAGTAGTGAGAGGCAACTGAGAGGTCATGTCCCTCTCAGATCCAACCCTTCTCACTTGAAAAGCTTGTCCAAGGTGTTTTCTGTACCAAGATGCCACGTGTTGCAGTGTCTGACAAGATGAACATCAAAATGGTATACAATACCGACAGGTTGTTAGGTAAGACACATATGCAACAGTTAGACAACTTTATTCCGAAACGTTTCGCCTACACAGTAGGCTTCTTCAGTCGAATACAGAAAGTAGGCAGGAACAGTAGAGATGTGAAGACGATGTAATCAGTCCATCACCCTTAAAGTCGTAGAATTTGAGGTTGTCAGTCCCTCGGCCTGGAGAAGTTCAGTTCCATAGTCAGGAACTATCTGAAGATCAAGCAACAGTGCGGAGACTTAAATACTGTCGGAAGGAGAGGTGCAGGGTAGTAGTAGTAGTAGTAGTAGTAGTAGTAGTGAGAGGCAACTGAGAGGTCATGTCCCTCTCAGATCCAACCCTTCTCACTTGAAAAGCTTGTCCAAGGTGTTTTCTGTACCAAGATGCCACGTGTTGCAGTGTCTGACAAGATGAACATCAAAATGGTATACAATACCGACAGGTTGTTAGGTAAGACACATATGCAACAGTTAGACAACTTTATTCCGAAACGTTTCGCCTACACAGTAGGCTTCTTCAGTCGAATACAGAAAGTAGGCAGGAACAGTAGAGATGTGAAGACGATGTAATCAGTCCATCACCCTTAAAGTCGTAGAATTTGAGGTTGTCAGTCCCTCGGCCTGGAGAAGTTCAGTTCCATAGTCAGGAACTATCTGAAGATCAAGCAACAGTGCGGAGACTTAAATACTGTCGGAAGGAGAGGTGCAGGGTAGTAGTAGTAGTAGTAGTAGTAGTAGTAGTGAGAGGCAACTGAGAGGTCATGTCCCTCTCAGATCCAACCCTTCTCACTTGAAAAGCTTGTCCAAGGTGTTTTCTGTACCAAGATGCCACGTGTTGCAGTGTCTGACAAGATGAACATCAAAATGGTATACAATACCGACAGGTTGTTAGGTAAGACACATATGCAACAGTTAGACAACTTTATTCCGAAACGTTTCGCCTACACAGTAGGCTTCTTCAGTCGAATACAGAAAGTAGGCAGGAACAGTAGAGATGTGAAGACGATGTAATCAGTCCATCACCCTTAAAGTCGTAGAATTTGAGGTTGTCAGTCCCTCGGCCTGGAGAAGTTCAGTTCCATAGTCAGGAACTATCTGAAGATCAAGCAACAGTGCGGAGACTTAAATACTGTCGGAAGGAGAGGTGCAGGGTAGTAGTAGTAGTAGTAGTAGTAGTAGTAGTAGAGAGGCAACTGAGAGGTCATGTCCCTCTCAGATCCAACCCTTCTCACTTGAAAAGCTTGTCCAAGGTGTTTTCTGTACCAAGATGCCACGTGTTGCAGTGTCTGACAAGATGAACATCAAAATGGTATACAATACCGACAGGTTGTTAGGTAAGACACATATGCAACAGTTAGACAACTTTATTCCGAAACGTTTCGCCTACACAGTAGGCTTCTTCAGTCGAATACAGAAAGTAGGCAGGAACAGTAGAGATGTGAAGACGATGTAATCAGTCCATCACCCTTAAAGTCGTAGAATTTGAGGTTGTCAGTCCCTCGGCCTGGAGAAGTTCAGTTCCATAGTCAGGAACTATCTGAAGATCAAGCAACAGTGCGGAGACTTAAATACTGTCGGAAGGAGAGGTGCAGGGTAGTAGTAGTAGTAGTAGTAGTAGTAGTAGTAGTGAGAGGCAACTGAGAGGTCATGTCCCTCTCAGATCCAACCCTTCTCACTTGAAAAGCTTGTCCAAGGTGTTTTCTGTACCAAGATGCCACGTGTTGCAGTGTCTGACAAGATGAACATCAAAATGGTATACAATACCGACAGGTTGTTAGGTAAGACACATATGCAACAGTTAGACAACTTTATTCCGAAACGTTTCGCCTACACAGTAGGCTTCTTCAGTCGAATACAGAAAGTAGGCAGGAACAGTAGAGATGTGAAGACGATGTAATCAGTCCATCACCCTTAAAGTCGTAGAATTTGAGGTTGTCAGTCCCTCGGCCTGGAGAAGTTCAGTTCCATAGTCAGGAACTATCTGAAGATCAAGCAACAGTGCGGAGACTTAAATACTGTCGGAAGGAGAGGTGCAGGGTAGTAGTAGTAGTAGTAGTAGTAGTAGTAGTGAGAGGCAACTGAGAGGTCATGTCCCTCTCAGATCCAACCCTTCTCACTTGAAAAGCTTGTCCAAGGTGTTTTCTGTACCAAGATGCCACGTGTTGCAGTGTCTGACAAGATGAACATCAAAATGGTATACAATACCGACAGGTTGTTAGGTAAGACACATATGCAACAGTTAGACAACTTTATTCCGAAACGTTTCGCCTACACAGTAGGCTTCTTCAGTCGAATACAGAAAGTAGGCAGGAACAGTAGAGATGTGAAGACGATGTAATCAGTCCATCACCCTTAAAGTCGTAGAATTTGAGGTTGTCAGTCCCTCGGCCTGGAGAAGTTCAGTTCCATAGTCAGGAACTATCTGAAGATCAAGCAACAGTGCGGAGACTTAAATACTGTCGGAAGGAGAGGTGCAGGGTAGTAGTAGTAGTAGTAGTAGTAGTAGTAGTAGTAGTGAGAGGCAACTGAGAGGTCATGTCCCTCTCAGATCCAACCCTTCTCACTTGAAAAGCTTGTCCAAGGTGTTTTCTGTACCAAGATGCCACGTGTTGCAGTGTCTGACAAGATGAACATCAAAATGGTATACAATACCGACAGGTTGTTAGGTAAGACACATATGCAACAGTTAGACAACTTTATTCCGAAACGTTTCGCCTACACAGTAGGCTTCTTCAGTCGAATACAGAAAGTAGGCAGGAACAGTAGAGATGTGAAGACGATGTAATCAGTCCATCACCCTTAAAGTCGTAGAATTTGAGGTTGTCAGTCCCTCGGCCTGGAGAAGTTCAGTTCCATAGTCAGGAACTATCTGAAGATCAAGCAACAGTGCGGAGACTTAAATACTGTCGGAAGGAGAGGTGCAGGGTAGTAGTAGTAGTAGTAGTAGTAGTAGTGAGAGGTCATGTCCCTCTCAGATCCAACCCTTCTCACTTGAAAAGCTTGTCCAAGGTGTTTTCTGTACCAAGATGCCACGTGTTGCAGTGTCTGACAAGATGAACATCAAAATGGTATACAATACCGACAGGTTGTTAGGTAAGACACATATGCAACAGTTAGACAACTTTATTCCGAAACGTTTCGCCTACACAGTAGGCTTCTTCAGTCGAATACAGAAAGTAGGCAGGAACAGTAGAGATGTGAAGACGATGTAATCAGTCCATCACCCTTAAAGTCGTAGAATTTGAGGTTGTCAGTCCCTCGGCCTGGAGAAGTTCAGTTCCATAGTCAGGAACTATCTGAAGATCAAGCAACAGTGCGGAGACTTAAATACTGTCGGAAGGAGAGGTGCAGGGTAGTAGTAGTAGTAGTAGTAGTAGTAGTAGTGAGAGGCAACTGAGAGGTCATGTCCCTCTCAGATCCAACCCTTCTCACTTGAAAAGCTTGTCCAAGGTGTTTTCTGTACCAAGATGCCACGTGTTGCAGTGTCTGACAAGATGAACATCAAAATGGTATACAATACCGACAGGTTGTTAGGTAAGACACATATGCAACAGTTAGACAACTTTATTCCGAAACGTTTCGCCTACACAGTAGGCTTCTTCAGTCGAATACAGAAAGTAGGCAGGAACAGTAGAGATGTGAAGACGATGTAATCAGTCCATCACCCTTAAAGTCGTAGAATTTGAGGTTGTCAGTCCCTCGGCCTGGAGAAGTTCAGTTCCATAGTCAGGAACTATCTGAAGATCAAGCAACAGTGCGGAGACTTAAATACTGTCGGAAGGAGAGGTGCAGGGTAGTAGTAGTAGTAGTAGTAGTAGTAGTAGTGAGAGGCAGCTGAGAGGTCATGTCCCTCTCAGATCCAACCCTTCTCACTTGAAAAGCTTGTCCAAGGTGTTTTCTGTACCAAGATGCCACGTGTTGCAGTGTCTGACAAGATGAACATCAAAATGGTATACAATACCGACAGGTTGTTAGGTAAGACACATATGCAACAGTTAGACAACTTTATTCCGAAACGTTTCGCCTACACAGTAGGCTTCTTCAGTCGAATACAGAAAGTAGGCAGGAACAGTAGAGATGTGAAGACGATGTAATCAGTCCATCACCCTTAAAGTCGTAGAATTTGAGGTTGTCAGTCCCTCGGCCTGGAGAAGTTCAGTTCCATAGTCAGGAACTATCTGAAGATCAAGCAACAGTGCGGAGACTTAAATACTGTCGGAAGGAGAGGTGCAGGGTAGTAGTAGTAGTAGTAGTAGTAGTAGTAGTGAGAGGCAACTGAGAGGTCATGTCCCTCTCAGATCCAACCCTTCTCACTTGAAAAGCTTGTCCAAGGTGTTTTCTGTACCAAGATGCCATGTGTTGCAGTGTCTGACAAGATGAACATCAAAATGGTATACAATACCGACAGGTTGTTAGGTAAGACACATATGCAACAGTTAGACAACTTTATTCCGAAACGTTTCGCCTACACAGTAGGCTTCTTCAGTCGAATACAGAAAGTAGGCAGGAACAGTAGAGATGTGAAGACGATGTAATCAGTCCATCACCCTTGTAGTCGTAGAATTTGAGGTTGTCAGTCCCTCGGCCTGGAGAAGTTCAGTTCCATAGTCAGGAACTATCTGAAGATCAAGCAACAGTGCGGAGACTTAAATACTGTCGGAAGGAGAGGTGCAGAGGTAGTAGTAGTAGTAGTAGTAGTAGTAGTAGTGTAGAGGCAACTGAGATGTCATGTCCCTCTCAGATCCAACACTTCTCACTTGAAAAGCTTGTCCAAGGTGTTTTCTGTACCAAGATGCCATGTGTTGCAGTGTCTGACAAGATGAACATCAAAATGGTATACAATACCGACAGGTTGTTAGGTAAGACACATATGCAACAGTTAGACAACTTTATTCCGAAACGTTTCGCCTACACAGTAGGCTTCTTCAGTCGAATACAGAAAGTAGGCAGGAACAGTAGAGATGTGAAGACGATGTAATCAGTCCATCACCCTTGTAGTCGTAGAATTTGAGGTTGTCAGTCCCTCGGCCTGGAGAAGTTCAGTTCCATAGTCAGGAACTATCTGAAGATCAAGCAACAGTGCGGAGACTTAAATACTGTCGGAAGGAGAGGTGCAGAGTAGTAGTAGTAGTAGTAGTAGTAGTAGTAGTGAGAATGTAGCCACTGAGAGGTCATGTCCCTCTCAGATCCAACACTTCTCACTTGAAAAGCTTGTCCAAGGTGTTTTCTGTACCAAGATGCCATGTGTTGCAGTGTCTGACAAGATGAACATCAAAATGGTATACAATACCGACAGGTTGTTAGGTAAGACACATATGCAACAGTTAGACAACTTTATTCCGAAACGTTTCGCCTACACAGTAGGCTTCTTCAGTCGAATACAGAAAGTAGGCAGGAACAGTAGAGATGTGAAGACGATGTAATCAGTCCATCACCCTTGTAGTCGTAGAATTTGAGGTTGTCAGTCCCTCGGCCTGGAGAAGTTCAGTTCCATAGTCAGGAACTATCTGAAGATCAAGCGACAGTGCGGAGACTTAAATACTGTCGGAAGGAGAGGTGCAGAGTAGTAGTAGTAGTAGTAGTAGTAGTAGTAGTGAGAGTGTAGCCACTGAGAGGTCATGTCCCTCTCAGATCCAACACTTCTCACTTGAAAAGCTTGTCCAAGGTGTTTTCTGTACCAAGATGCCATGTGTTGCAGTGTCTGACAAGATGAACATCAAAATGGTATACAATACCGACAGGTTGTTAGGTAAGACACATATGCAACAGTTAGACAACTTTATTCCGAAACGTTTCGCCTACACAGTAGGCTTCTTCAGTCGAATACAGAAAGTAGGCAGGAACAGTAGAGATGTGAAGACGATGTAATCAGTCCATCACCCTTGTAGTCGTAGAATTTGAGGTTGTCAGTCCCTCGGCCTGGAGAAGTTCAGTTCCATAGTCAGGAACTATCTGAAGATCAAGCAACAGTGCGGAGACTTAAATACTGTCGGAAGGAGAGGTGCAGAGTAGTAGTAGTAGTAGTAGTAGTAGTAGTGAGAATGAAGCAACTGAGAGATCATGTCCCTCTCAGATCCAACACTTCTCATTTGAAAAGCTTGTCCAAGGTGTTTTCTGTACCAAGATGCCATGTGTTGCAGTGTCTGACAAGATGAACATCAAAATGGTATACAATACCGACAGGTTGTTAGGTAAGACACATATGCAACAGTTAGACAACTTTATTCCGAAACGTTTCGCCTACACAGTAGGCTTCTTCAGTCGAATACAGAAAGTAGGCAGGAACAGTAGAGATGTGAAGACGATGTAATCAGTCCATCACCCTTGTAGTCGTAGAATTTGAGGTTGTCAGTCCCTCGGCCTGGAGAAGTTCAGTTCCATAGTCAGGAACTATCTGAAGATCAAGCAACAGTGCGGAGACTTAAATACTGTCGGAAGGAGAGGTGCAGAGTAGTAGTAGTAGTAGTAGTAGTAGTAGTAGTGAGAGGCAACTGAGAGATCATGTCCCTCTCAGATCCAACACTTCTCACTTGAAAAGCTTGTCCAAGGTGTTTTCTGTACCAAGATGCCATGTGTTGCAGTGTCTGACAAGATGAACATCAAAATGGTATACAATACCGACAGGTTGTTAGGTAAGACACATATGCAACAGTTAGACAACTTTATTCCGAAACGTTTCGCCTACACAGTAGGCTTCTTCAGTCGAATACAGAAAGTAGGCAGGAACAGTAGAGATGTGAAGACGATGTAATCAGTCCATCACCCTTGTAGTCGTAGAATTTGAGGTTGTCAGTCCCTCGGCCTGGAGAAGTTCAGTTCCATAGTCAGGAACTATCTGAAGATCAAGCGACAGTGCGGAGACTTAAATACTGTCGGAAGGAGAGGTGCAGAGTAGTAGTAGTAGTAGTAGTAGTAGTAGTAGTAGTGAGAGGCACTGAGAGGTCATGTCCCTCTCAGATCCAACACTTCTCACTTGAAAAGCTTGTCCAAGGTGTTTTCTGTACCAAGATGCCATGTGTTGCAGTGTCTGACAAGATGAACATCAAAATGGTATACAATACCGACAGGTTGTTAGGTAAGACACATATGCAACAGTTAGACAACTTTATTCCGAAACGTTTCGCCTACACAGTAGGCTTCTTCAGTCGAATACAGAAAGTAGGCAGGAACAGTAGAGATGTGAAGACGATGTAATCAGTCCATCACCCTTGTAGTCGTAGAATTTGAGGTTGTCAGTCCCTCGGCCTGGAGAAGTTCAGTTCCATAGTCAGGAACTATCTGAAGATCAAGCAACAGTGCGGAGACTTAAATACTGTCGGAAGGAGAGGTGCAGAGTAGTAGTAGTAGTAGTAGTAGTAGTAGTGTAGTGAGAGGCACTGAGAGGTCATGTCCCTCTCAGATCCAACACTTCTCACTTGAAAAGCTTGTCCAAGGTGTTTTCTGTACCAAGATGCCATGTGTTGCAGTGTCTGACAAGATGAACATCAAAATGGTATACAATACCGACAGGTTGTTAGGTAAGACACATATGCAACAGTTAGACAACTTTATTCCGAAACGTTTCGCCTACACAGTAGGCTTCTTCAGTCGAATACAGAAAGTAGGCAGGAACAGTAGAGATGTGAAGACGATGTAATCAGTCCATCACCCTTGTAGTCGTAGAATTTGAGGTTGTCAGTCCCTCGGCCTGGAGAAGTTCAGTTCCATAGTCAGGAACTATCTGAAGATCAAGCGACAGTGCGGAGACTTAAATACTGTCGGAAGGAGAGGTGCAGAGTAGTAGTAGTAGTAGTAGTAGTAGTAGTAGTAGTAGTGAGAGGCACTGAGAGGTCATGTCCCTCTCAGATCCAACACTTCTCACTTGAAAAGCTTGTCCAAGGTGTTTTCTGTACCAAGATGCCATGTGTTGCAGTGTCTGACAAGATGAACATCAAAATGGTATACAATACCGACAGGTTGTTAGGTAAGACACATATGCAACAGTTAGACAACTTTATTCCGAAACGTTTCGCCTACACAGTAGGCTTCTTCAGTCGAATACAGAAAGTAGGCAGGAACAGTAGAGATGTGAAGACGATGTAATCAGTCCATCACCCTTGTAGTCGTAGAATTTGAGGTTGTCAGTCCCTCGGCCTGGAGAAGTTCAGTTCCATAGTCAGGAACTATCTGAAGATCAAGCGACAGTGCGGAGACTTAAATACTGTCGGAAGGAGAGGTGCAGAGTAGTAGTAGTAGTAGTAGTAGTAGTAGTAGTAAGAATGTAGCCACTGAGAGGTCATGTCCCTCTCAGATCCAACACTTCTCACTTGAAAAGCTTGTCCAAGGTGTTTTCTGTACCAAGATGCCATGTGTTGCAGTGTCTGACAAGATGAACATCAAAATGGTATACAATACCGACAGGTTGTTAGGTAAGACACATATGCAACAGTTAGACAACTTTATTCCGAAACGTTTCGCCTACACAGTAGGCTTCTTCAGTCGAATACAGAAAGTAGGCAGGAACAGTAGAGATGTGAAGACGATGTAATCAGTCCATCATCCTTGTAGTCGTAGAATTTGAGGTTGTCAGTCCCTCGGCCTGGAGAAGTTCAGTTCCATAGTCAGGAACTATCTGAAGATCAAGCGACAGTGCGGAGACTTAAATACTGTCGGAAGGAGAGGTGCAGAGTAGTAGTAGTAGTAGTAGTAGTAGTAGTAGTGAGAATAAAGCAACTGAGAGATCATGTCCATCTCAGATCCAACACTTCTCATTTGAAAAGCTTGTCCAAGGTGTTTTCTGTACCAAGATGCCATGTGTTGCAGTGTCTGACAAGATGAACATCAAAATGGTATACAATACCGACAGGTTGTTAGGTAAGACACATATGCAACAGTTAGACAACTTTATTCCGAAACGTTTCGCCTACACAGTAGGCTTCTTCAGTCGAATACAGAAAGTAGGCAGGAACAGTAGAGATGTGAAGACGATGTAATCAGTCCATCATCCTTGTAGTCGTAGAATTTGAGGTTGTCAGTCCCTCGGCCTGGAGAAGTTCAGTTCCATAGTCAGGAACTATCTGAAGATCAAGCGACAGTGCGGAGACTTAAATACTGTCGGAAGGAGAGGTGCAGAGTAGTAGTAGTAGTAGTAGTAGTAGTAGAAGCAGTGAGAATGTAGCCACTGAGAGGTCATGTCCCTCTCAGATCCAACACTTCTCACTTGAAAAGCTTGTCCAAGGTGTTTTCTGTACCAAGATGCCATGTGTTGCAGTGTCTGACAAGATGAACATCAAAATGGTATACAATACCGACAGGTTGTTAGGTAAGACACATATGCAACAGTTAGACAACTTTATTCCGAAACGTTTCGCCTACACAGTAGGCTTCTTCAGTCGAATACAGAAAGTAGGCAGGAACAGTAGAGATGTGAAGACGATGTAATCAGTCCATCACCCTTGTAGTCGTAGAATTTGAGGTTGTCAGTCCCTCGGCCTGGAGAAGTTCAGTTCCATAGTCAGGAACTATCTGAAGATCAAGCGACAGTGCGGAGACTTAAATACTGTCGGAAGGAGAGGTGCAGAGTAGTAGTAGTAGTAGTAGTAGTAGTAGTAGTAATGTAGCCACTGAGAGGTCATGTCCCTCTCAGATCCAACACTTCTCACTTGAAAAGCTTGTCCAAGGTGTTTTCTGTACCAAGATGCCATGTGTTGCAGTGTCTGACAAGATGAACATCAAAATGGTATACAATACCGACAGGTTGTTAGGTAAGACACATATGCAACAGTTAGACAACTTTATTCCGAAACGTTTCGCCTACACAGTAGGCTTCTTCAGTCGAATACAGAAAGTAGGCAGGAACAGTAGAGATGTGAAGACGATGTAATCAGTCCATCATCCTTGTAGTCGTAGAATTTGAGGTTGTCAGTCCCTCGGCCTGGAGAAGTTCAGTTCCATAGTCAGGAACTATCTGAAGATCAAGCGACAGTGCGGAGACTTAAATACTGTCGGAAGGAGAGGTGCAGAGTAGTAGTAGTAGTAGTAGTAGTAGTAGTAGTTAGAATGTAGCCACTGAGAGGTCATGTCCCTCTCAGATCCAACACTTCTCACTTGAAAAGCTTGTCCAAGGTGTTTTCTGTACCAAGATGCCATGTGTTGCAGTGTCTGACAAGATGAACATCAAAATGGTATACAATACCGACAGGTTGTTAGGTAAGACACATATGCAACAGTTAGACAACTTTATTCCGAAACGTTTCGCCTACACAGTAGGCTTCTTCAGTCGAATACAGAAAGTAGGCAGGAACAGTAGAGATGTGAAGACGATGTAATCAGTCCATCATCCTTGTAGTCGTAGAATTTGAGGTTGTCAGTCCCTCGGCCTGGAGAAGTTCAGTTCCATAGTCAGGAACTATCTGAAGATCAAGCGACAGTGCGGAGACTTAAATACTGTCGGAAGGAGAGGTGCAGAGTAGTAGTAGTAGTAGTAGTAGTAGTGTGTAGCCACTGAGAGGTCATGTCCCTCTCAGATCCAACACTTCTCACTTGAAAAGCTTGTCCAAGGTGTTTTCTGTACCAAGATGCCATGTGTTGCAGTGTCTGACAAGATGAACATCAAAATGGTATACAATACCGACAGGTTGTTAGGTAAGACACATATGCAACAGTTAGACAACTTTATTCCGAAACGTTTCGCCTACACAGTAGGCTTCTTCAGTCGAATACAGAAAGTAGGCAGGAACAGTAGAGATGTGAAGACGATGTAATCAGTCCATCATCCTTGTAGTCGTAGAATTTGAGGTTGTCAGTCCCTCGGCCTGGAGAAGTTCAGTTCCATAGTCAGGAACTATCTGAAGATCAAGCGACAGTGCGGAGACTTAAATACTGTCGGAAGGAGAGGTGCAGAGTAGTAGTAGTAGTAGTAGTAGCAGTGAGAATGTAGCCACTGAGAGGTCATGTCCCTCTCAGATCCAACACTTCTCACTTGAAAAGCTTGTCCAAGGTGTTTTCTGTACCAAGATGCCATGTGTTGCAGTGTCTGACAAGATGAACATCAAAATGGTATACAATACCGACAGGTTGTTAGGTAAGACACATATGCAACAGTTAGACAACTTTATTCCGAAACGTTTCGCCTACACAGTAGGCTTCTTCAGTCGAATACAGAAAGTAGGCAGGAACAGTAGAGATGTGAAGACGATGTAATCAGTCCATCATCCTTGTAGTCGTAGAATTTGAGGTTGTCAGTCCCTCGGCCTGGAGAAGTTCAGTTCCATAGTCAGGAACTATCTGAAGATCAAGCGACAGTGCGGAGACTTAAATACTGTCGGAAGGAGAGGTGCAGAGTAGTAGTAGTAGTAGTAGTAGTAGTAGTAGTGAGAATGTAGCCACTGAGAGGTCATGTCCCTCTCAGATCCAACACTTCTCACTTGAAAAGCTTGTCCAAGGTGTTTTCTGTACCAAGATGCCATGTGTTGCAGTGTCTGACAAGATGAACATCAAAATGGTATACAATACCGACAGGTTGTTAGGTAAGACACATATGCAACAGTTAGACAACTTTATTCCGAAACGTTTCGCCTACACAGTAGGCTTCTTCAGTCGAATACAGAAAGTAGGCAGGAACAGTAGAGATGTGAAGACGATGTAATCAGTCCATCATCCTTGTAGTCGTAGAATTTGAGGTTGTCAGTCCCTCGGCCTGGAGAAGTTCAGTTCCATAGTCAGGAACTATCTGAAGATCAAGCGACAGTGCGGAGACTTAAATACTGTCGGAAGGAGAGGTGCAGAGTAGTAGTAGTAGTAGTAGTAGTAGTAGTAGAAGTAGTAGCAGTGAGAATGTAGCCACTGAGAGGTCATGTCCCTCTCAGATCCAACACTTCTCACTTGAAAAGCTTGTCCAAGGTGTTTTCTGTACCAAGATGCCATGTGTTGCAGTGTCTGACAAGATGAACATCAAAATGGTATACAATACCGACAGGTTGTTAGGTAAGACACATATGCAACAGTTAGACAACTTTATTCCGAAACGTTTCGCCTACACAGTAGGCTTCTTCAGTCGAATACAGAAAGTAGGCAGGAACAGTAGAGATGTGAAGACGATGTAATCAGTCCATCATCCTTGTAGTCGTAGAATTTGAGGTTGTCAGTCCCTCGGCCTGGAGAAGTTCAGTTCCATAGTCAGGAACTATCTGAAGATCAAGCGACAGTGCGGAGACTTAAATACTGTCGGAAGGAGAGGTGCAGAGTAGTAGTAGTAGTAGTAGTAGTAGTAGTGAGAATGTAGCCACTGAGAGGTCATGTCCCTCTCAGATCCAACACTTCTCACTTGAAAAGCTTGTCCAAGGTGTTTTCTGTACCAAGATGCCATGTGTTGCAGTGTCTGACAAGATGAACATCAAAATGGTATACAATACCGACAGGTTGTTAGGTAAGACACATATGCAACAGTTAGACAACTTTATTCCGAAACGTTTCGCCTACACAGTAGGCTTCTTCAGTCGAATACAGAAAGTAGGCAGGAACAGTAGAGATGTGAAGACGATGTAATCAGTCCATCATCCTTGTAGTCGTAGAATTTGAGGTTGTCAGTCCCTCGGCCTGGAGAAGTTCAGTTCCATAGTCAGGAACTATCTGAAGATCAAGCGACAGTGCGGAGACTTAAATACTGTCGGAAGGAGAGGTGCAGAGTAGTAGTAGTAGTAGTAGTAGTAGTAGTAGTAGTAGTGAGAATGTAGCCACTGAGAGGTCATGTCCCTCTCAGATCCAACACTTCTCACTTGAAAAGCTTGTCCAAGGTGTTTTCTGTACCAAGATGCCATGTGTTGCAGTGTCTGACAAGATGAACATCAAAATGGTATACAATACCGACAGGTTGTTAGGTAAGACACATATGCAACAGTTAGACAACTTTATTCCGAAACGTTTCGCCTACACAGTAGGCTTCTTCAGTCGAATACAGAAAGTAGGCAGGAACAGTAGAGATGTGAAGACGATGTAATCAGTCCATCATCCTTGTAGTCGTAGAATTTGAGGTTGTCAGTCCCTCGGCCTGGAGAAGTTCAGTTCCATAGTCAGGAACTATCTGAAGATCAAGCGACAGTGCGGAGACTTAAATACTGTCGGAAGGAGAGGTGCAGAGTAGTAGTAGTAGTAGTAGTAGTAGTAGTGAGAATGTAGCCACTGAGAGGTCATGTCCCTCTCAGATCCAACACTTCTCACTTGAAAAGCTTGTCCAAGGTGTTTTCTGTACCAAGATGCCATGTGTTGCAGTGTCTGACAAGATGAACATCAAAATGGTATACAATACCGACAGGTTGTTAGGTAAGACACATATGCAACAGTTAGACAACTTTATTCCGAAACGTTTCGCCTACACAGTAGGCTTCTTCAGTCGAATACAGAAAGTAGGCAGGAACAGTAGAGATGTGAAGACGATGTAATCAGTCCATCATCCTTGTAGTCGTAGAATTTGAGGTTGTCAGTCCCTCGGCCTGGAGAAGTTCAGTTCCATAGTCAGGAACTATCTGAAGATCAAGCGACAGTGCGGAGACTTAAATACTGTCGGAAGGAGAGGTGCAGAGTAGTAGTAGTAGTAGTAGTAGTAGTGAGAATGTAGCCACTGAGAGGTCATGTCCCTCTCAGATCCAACACTTCTCACTTGAAAAGCTTGTCCAAGGTGTTTTCTGTACCAAGATGCCATGTGTTGCAGTGTCTGACAAGATGAACATCAAAATGGTATACAATACCGACAGGTTGTTAGGTAAGACACATATGCAACAGTTAGACAACTTTATTCCGAAACGTTTCGCCTACACAGTAGGCTTCTTCAGTCGAATACAGAAAGTAGGCAGGAACAGTAGAGATGTGAAGACGATGTAATCAGTCCATCATCCTTGTAGTCGTAGAATTTGAGGTTGTCAGTCCCTCGGCCTGGAGAAGTTCAGTTCCATAGTCAGGAACTATCTGAAGATCAAGCGACAGTGCGGAGACTTAAATACTGTCGGAAGGAGAGGTGCAGAGTAGTAGTAGTAGTAGTAGTAGTAGTGATAATGTAGCCACTGAGAGGTCATGTCCCTCTCAGATCCAACACTTCTCACTTGAAAAGCTTGTCCAAGGTGTTTTCTGTACCAAGATGCCATGTGTTGCAGTGTCTGACAAGATGAACATCAAAATGGTATACAATACCGACAGGTTGTTAGGTAAGACACATATGCAACAGTTAGACAACTTTATTCCGAAACGTTTCGCCTACACAGTAGGCTTCTTCAGTCGAATACAGAAAGTAGGCAGGAACAGTAGAGATGTGAAGACGATGTAATCAGTCCATCACCCTTGTAGTCGTAGAATTTGAGGTTGTCAGTCCCTCGGCCTGGAGAAGTTCAGTTCCATAGTCAGGAACTATCTGAAGATCAAGCGACAGTGCGGAGACTTAAATACTGTCGGAAGGAGAGGTGCAGAGTAGTAGTAGTAGTAGTAGTAGTAGTAGTATAGAATTTAGCCACTGAGAGGTCATGTCCCTCTCAGATCCAACACTTCTCACTTGAAAAGCTTGTCCAAGGTGTTTTCTGTACCAAGATGCCATGTGTTGCAGTGTCTGACAAGATGAACATCAAAATGGTATACAATACCGACAGGTTGTTAGGTAAGACACATATGCAACAGTTAGACAACTTTATTCCGAAACGTTTCGCCTACACAGTAGGCTTCTTCAGTCGAATACAGAAAGTAGGCAGGAACAGTAGAGATGTGAAGACGATGTAATCAGTCCATCATCCTTGTAGTCGTAGAATTTGAGGTTGTCAGTCCCTCGGCCTGGAGAAGTTCAGTTCCATAGTCAGGAACTATCTGAAGATCAAGCGACAGTGCGGAGACTTAAATACTGTCGGAAGGAGAGGTGCAGAGTAGTAGTAGTAGTAGTAGTAGTGAGAATGTAGCCACTGAGAGGTCATGTCCCTCTCAGATCCAACACTTCTCACTTGAAAAGCTTGTCCAAGGTGTTTTCTGTACCAAGATGCCATGTGTTGCAGTGTCTGACAAGATGAACATCAAAATGGTATACAATACCGACAGGTTGTTAGGTAAGACACATATGCAACAGTTAGACAACTTTATTCCGAAACGTTTCGCCTACACAGTAGGCTTCTTCAGTCGAATACAGAAAGTAGGCAGGAACAGTAGAGATGTGAAGACGATGTAATCAGTCCATCATCCTTGTAGTCGTAGAATTTGAGGTTGTCAGTCCCTCGGCCTGGAGAAGTTCAGTTCCATAGTCAGGAACTATCTGAAGATCAAGCGACAGTGCGGAGACTTAAATACTGTCGGAAGGAGAGGTGCAGAGTAGTAGTAGTAGTAGTAGTAGTAGTAGTGAGAATGTAGCCACTGAGAGGTCATGTCCCTCTCAGATCCAACACTTCTCACTTGAAAAGCTTGTCCAAGGTGTTTTCTGTACCAAGATGCCATGTGTTGCAGTGTCTGACAAGATGAACATCAAAATGGTATACAATACCGACAGGTTGTTAGGTAAGACACATATGCAACAGTTAGACAACTTTATTCCGAAACGTTTCGCCTACACAGTAGGCTTCTTCAGTCGAATACAGAAAGTAGGCAGGAACAGTAGAGATGTGAAGACGATGTAATCAGTCCATCATCCTTGTAGTCGTAGAATTTGAGGTTGTCAGTCCCTCGGCCTGGAGAAGTTCAGTTCCATAGTCAGGAACTATCTGAAGATCAAGCGACAGTGCGGAGACTTAAATACTGTCGGAAGGAGAGGTGCAGAGTAGTAGTAGTAGTAGTAGTAGTAGTAGTAGTGAGAATGTAGCCACTGAGAGGTCATGTCCCTCTCAGATCCAACACTTCTCACTTGAAAAGCTTGTCCAAGGTGTTTTCTGTACCAAGATGCCATGTGTTGCAGTGTCTGACAAGATGAACATCAAAATGGTATACAATACCGCCATATCTGAAATGCGTAGGGAGACACTGGTCAGAGAAATAGCAAGCATCGAACTTAAGCTAAAAGAATCCTTTAGGAGTCAGGAATCGCGGGAAGAACTAAAAGCCATAAATGAAATCGAAAGAAACCCAAAGTATTTCTTCTCCTATGCCAAATCAAAATCGAGAACAACGTCCAGTATTGGGCCCCTACTTAAACAAGATGGGTCCTACACAGATGACAACAAGGAAATGAGTGAGCTACTCAAGTCCCAATATGACTCAGTTTTTAGCAAGCCGCTAACCAGACTGAGAGTCGAAGATCAAAATGAATTTTTTATGAGAGAGCCACAAAATTTGATTAACACAAGCCTATCCGATGTTATCCTGACGCCAAATGACTTCGAACAGGCGATAAATGACATGCCCATGCACTCTGCCCCAGGGCCAGACTCATGGAACTCTGTGTTCATCAAGAACTGCAAGAAGCCCCTATCACGAGCCTTTTCCATCCTATGGAGAGGGAGCATGGACACGGGGGTCGTCCCACAGTTACTAAAAACAACAGACATAGCCCCACTCCACAAAGGGGGCAGTAAAGCAACAGCAAAGAACTACAGACCAATAGCACTAACATCCCATATCATAAAAATCTTTGAAAGGGTCCTAAGAAGCAAAATCACCACGCATCTAGAAACCCATCAGTTACACAACCCAGGGCAACATGGGTTTAGAACAGGTCGCTCCTGTCTGTCTCAACTATTGGACCACTACGACAAGGTCCTAAATGCACTAGAAGACAAAAAGAATGCAGATGTAATATATACAGACTTTGCAAAAGCCTTCGACAAGTGTGACCATGGCGTAATAGCGCACAAAATGCGTGCTAAAGGAATAACAGGAAAAGTCGGTCGATGGATCTATAATTTCCTCACTAACAGAACACAGAGAGTAGTCGTCAACAGAGTAAAGTCCGAGGCAGCTACGGTGAAAAGCTCTGTTCCACAAGGCACAGTACTCGCTCCCATCTTGTTCCTCATCCTTATATCCGACATAGACAAGGATGTCAGCCACAGCACCGTGTCTTCCTTTGCAGATGACACCCGAATCTGCATGACAGTGTCTTCCATTGCAGACACTGCAAAGCTCCAGGCAGACATCAACCAAATCTTTCAGTGGGCTGCAGAAAACAATATGAAAGTTCAACGATGAGAAATTTCAATTACTCAGATATGGTAAACATGAGGAAATTAAATCTTCATCAGAGTACAAAACAAATTCTGGCCACAAAATAGAGCGAAACACCAACGTCAAAGACCTGGGAGTGATCATGTCGGAGGATCTCACCTTCAAGGACCATAACATTGTATCAATCGCATCTGCTAGAAAAATGACAGGATGGATAATGAGAACCTTCAAAACTAGGGAGGCCAAGCCCATGATGACACTCTTCAGGTCACTTGTTCTATCTAGGCTGGAATATTGCTGCACACTAACAGCACCTTTCAAGGCAGGTGAAATTGCCGACCTAGAAAATGTACAGAGAACTTTCACGGCGCGCATAACGGAGATAAAACACCTCAATTATTGGGAGCGCTTGAGGTTCCTAAACCTGTATTCCCTGGAACGCAGGAGGGAGAGATACATGATTATATACACCTGGAAAATCCTAGAGGGACTAGTACCGAACTTGCACACGAAAATCACCCACTACGAAAGCAAAAGACTTGGCAGACGATGCACCATCCCCCCAATGAAAAGCAGGGGTGTCACTAGCACGTTAAGAGACCATACAATAAGTGTCAGGGGCCCGAGACTGTTCAACTGCCTCCCAGCACACATAAGGGGGATTACCAACAGACCCCTGGCAGTCTTCAAGCTGGCACTGGACAAGCACCTAAAGTCAGTTCCGGATCAGCCGGGCTGTAGCTCGTATGTTGGTTTGCGTGCAGCCAGCAGCAACAGCCTGGTTGATCAGGCTCTGATCCACCAGGAGGCCTGGTCTCAGACCGGGCCGCGGGGGCGTTGACCCCCGGAACTCTCTCCAGGTAAACTCCAGGTAAACACAGTAGGCTTCTTCAGTCGAATACAGAAAGTAGGCAGGAACAGTAGAGATGTGAAGACGATGTAATAAGTCCATCATCCTTGTAGTCGTAGAATTTGAGGTTGTCAGTCCCTCGGCCTGGAGAAGTTCAGTTCCATAGTCAGGAACTATCTGAAGATCAAGCAACAGTGCGGAGACTTAAATACTGTCTGAAGGAGAGGTGCAGAGTAGTAGTAGTAGTAGTAGTAGTAGTAGTGAGAATGTAGCCACTGAGAGGTCATGTCCCTCTCAGATCCAACACTTCTCACTTGAAAACCTTGTCCAAGGTGTTTTCTGTACCAAGATGCCATGTGTTGGAGTGTCTGACAAGATGAACATCAAAATGGTATACAATACCGACAGGTTGTTAGGTAAGACACATATGCAACAGTTAGACAACTTTATTCCGAAACGTTTCGCCTACACAGTAGGCTCCTTCAGTCGAATACAGAAAGTAGGCAGGAACAGTAGAGATGTGAAGACGATGTAATCAGTCCATCATCCTTGTAGTCGTAGAATTTGAGGTTGTCAGTCCCTCGGCCTGGAGAAGTTCAGTTCCATGGTCAGGAACTATCTGAAGATCAAGCAACAGTGCGGAGACTTAAATACTGTCGGAAGGAGAGGTGCAGAGTAGTAGTAGTAGTTGTGAGAATGTAGCCACTGAGAGGTCATGTCCCTCTCAGATCCAACACTTCTCACTTGAAAAGCTTGTCCAAGGTGTTTTCTGTACCAAGATGCCATGTGTTGCAGTGTCTGACAAGATGAA